>NC_142173.1:10213468-10378584 GCF_029865625.1 Vigna umbellata
ATAGATTTGTAGGAATAACAGTTATTTCCAGATTTTTTGATGAAAAGTGTAAAATCAACTTTACCCCTTTGAAAGCATTCGTAAGTAGAAATTCACTTAACCTTTCTAGCATGAGTGAGGGGCTTGTTTTAGCCCATATGTGCTTTCTTTAGCTTGAAGATATGGTCAGGAAGCTCAAAGTCGTGGAAACCAAGGGGTTGTTATACAGAGACCTCTTATTTCATATATCCATTTAAGAATGCACTTTTCACATCAATTTGGAACAATTTAAAGTTAAGCATTGATGCAATAGCTAGTAGGATTCAAATAACTTCATGCCTAGCAACTGGTGCATATGTTTCATCATAGCCAATTCCCTTTTCTTGATTATATCCTTTAGCCACAAGTCTTGCCTTATTCTTTACAATAGCTCCAGAATCATTCATCTTGTTTATAAACACTCATTTAGTTCCAATTACCTGATGGGCACTGCTTCTTGGAACAAGCTCCCAAACATTGTTTCTTTTGAACTGATTGAGTTCCTCTTGCATTTCTAGGTACCAAATTTCATCCTATAATGCTTTAGTTACACTTTTTGGTTCCACTTGTTACATAAATGCTACATTCATGCAGAATTGTCCAAGTAGTCTTCTTTTGGATACCCCTTTGGAAACATCTCCTATCACATTCTCTAATAACATATCCCTTAGTATTTCCGTCCTTAGGAAGATCATTTGCTTATTCTTTTTCAGGCTTGTCTGATGTATGTTCTTCTTGGATCTCCTCCACATCTCTTGTTACATCTATACCTGTTTCATTTACATCTAAACTTTCTTTTGGATGAAGAGTGTTAGTTAAACTATCAAGACATTCATCAAAAGCAACATGAACAGATTCTTCTACAGTTAAAGTACGTTTATTGTATATTCGACTGGGTTTTCTTGTTAAAGAATAACCCAGAAAAGTTCCTTCATCTGCTTAGAATCAAACTTACCAATATTGCTTTTACCATTATTTAATACAAAACATTTGCAACCAAATAGTCTTAAGTGTGTTATGTTTGTTCTTTTTTTCCTTTAAACAGTTCATATGGAGTGAGTTTTAATATTGGTCTCATAAGGGTTCTATTTAGCACATAACATGATGTATTAGCAACATATCCCAAATATATTTAAGTAGTGATTTTCATTGAGCATGGTTATAACTAATTCTTCTACACAATTCTTTCTTTCAACTACACAATTCTATTGTGGTGTTCTAGTGTAAGAAATTATGTGAAATGTCATGGTCTTCACAAAAGATCTCAAAGTTTTCACTTTGGAATTCCCTCCCATGGTTACTTATAAAATACTTTATTCTAGCTCTTTCTCATTTTGAATTATGGAAGCAAACTTCTTAAAGACCTTTAAAGTGTCACTCTTAGATGCAATGAAAAATGTGCATGTGAATTTAGAGTAGTCATAAAAAACAACAAATCCATAGTAGTTTCCTCCTAGACTTTTTATTCTTGATGGACCAAATAGATTCATGCGGATTGACTCTAGTGGTATAGAAGTTGATATGACTTGTTTAGGTTTAAAAGATGTTTTTATCTATTTTCCTTTTTGACATGCATCACACAACCTGTCAGGTTCAAATTTAATTTTAGGCAAACCTAGCATAAGACCCTTTGTTACAAGTTTGTTTAGGTGAGACATATGTATATGTGCAAGCCTCTTGTGCCATAGCCATGATTCATCTTCTTTTGCTAGCAAGCACACAACAAACTTAAGAGGTATTCTCAAATCAACCATGTAAATGTTGTGATATTTTACCTACTAATACTTTTATATACGATGCACAACAAATTAAAAAGTGATTTGCCTCAAAGGTGACTTTTAAACCCTTGTTACATAGTTGGCTAATGCTTAACAGGTTATGTTTAAGACCTTCAACTAACAACACATTTTCAATTTGAAAGAGGAGGAAGTCTTTACTTTACCAGTGCCTAGAATTTTACCCTTGTTGTTGTCTCCATAGGTGACATGCCTACTGGTTTTGTAGGATATACAACTGAACTTCCTTGCATCTCCAGTTATGTGTCTTGAACAACCGCTATCAAGATACCACATTGACTCCTTTCCCTTTTTATTGTCCTGCATCACAAATTAGAGGTTGGTGGCAGGTACCCAATTAAATTTAGTCCTTTTATGTTAGGAGGTTTCATGGTTCCTTAGGATCCTTTGTATTTACCTTTAGGAGCACTAACATTTCTATAATAACAAGAATTTGATGCATGACCTAAAAAACTACAATAGAAATGTGCAATTGATGATGGTTTACTAATATCAACAAATTTTCTAACTTTCATTTTGCTAGACGCTCTCAAATTAGTAGTCCTAGGGGTTTGTAGCATTTGATGTCCCTCTATTTTATGTTTTGAGTCATAATGGGAAAATTGACATTCTCGTTTTGTTAATTATTGGATTAAGCTAAAATTTTGACAGTTGATTCTAGACACATGATTTTTCACTTTGAACATTGTGATCTTTGATTTGAGGTTTGTGTATAAAGTGATGCATCTTGTAGTTTTGATGTATTTAATGAAAACAAGGTAATTGAATGTTATGCTAATGTAATAGAAAATAAATGATGAATTATTAACATGTAATTTGAAATAAACAATAGGTGAGTAATGTAGTGAGATGAGTTTGGATTGAGATAAAATACATATGTATGACATGGTGTGATGATTTAAGATTTTATGAGAATGTGATGAATAAGTCATGTGTCATATATTGTGTTTTGCTATTTTTCTCGTGATTGTGTTTTCTATCCTTATAATGTTATTATAAATTAAGATGTATTTGAATGTAATAATAAAGTAGTTATTCCTAGGGAGGGAGTTCTACCATGAATTGATTTAGTGTGAGGTGTATTAACGATGAAGGCAAATATGAGATCATCCTAACTCTGCTATTAATTGGAGTCATGTAGAAGACAATAACTAGAGTCGATGGAGGTTTATATAGAGAGTATCGATAGTAGTTAAACTCAGGAGAGATATTGAATTACCTTGTCATGCTTTATGGATCGGAAGAGGTCCAGACATGTCATAGTTATAACTCCTAAATGATAATAGTGATTGAGCATATATAGTGCAAAATCTCATAGCCCTAGTCAATATACCAATCCTTTGGAGGTTGTATTTATTGTTATTAGTATATGTTGTATTATGTGAGCCTTGTTGATTATTGATTGTATGATTTTTGAAACCTATGTAGTTATTTTATGAATTTATAATATACCATTTTCTTATTTAAAGCTTATAAGTTTTAAATTATCTCTATTTATTTGTTTGTGGTTTGTCAGCTTGCAATGCTTGTATATTATACATGAGTAAATGAATATGCAGGTAGAATGGTTGAGAAGTAGTGAAATTACTAATGGCCCATTAGAGTATAATCGTTTGTGTAGGTATATATATTTTGTGTATCTAACTCCTCAGGAAAAAAGTTATATATTTTGAAAATTTTCTTGAGTTTAAAAGAGGATTATAAATACATATTATATTTTTACCTTTTATTTATAAATTAATATCTAAATTGAATTATCCAATTTTTAGTGTAAATCTACTAAATTTTTACTCACAACACAAAATCAAATAACCAAAGTTAGTGTTGTCAAAACAGGTTATCGACCCGACCCATACGGGTTGGCCACTTAGTGAGCCAACCTAACTCGTTTACTGATTCATTTAATTTAAAATTTTTTTAAATTAAAAAAATTACAATATTTTTGTAATTCAAATTTAAATAAATTTTACTCTAAAATGATGTTAAACTCGTAAGAAAATTCAAAATAAAAAAGTAACATATAACTCAAATGTAATCTAAAAGCAAACTCAAATACCAATAAATAAGTTTATAATATTGATAATTTTTGTGTCAATTATCCATTTATGAGATTAAATTCTTGAAAGGATATATTTATAAATTTGGCTTAATATCACGGTTAGTCCCAATTTTTGTCAGCTTTATTCGAAATGGTCCTAATTTTATTTTACGTTAAATGTAGTCATAAATATCGTAATTTGTGTTCAATTTAGTCTTTTTTGCAAACATCGTTTAAATAGTTAATGACCAAATGTTCAGTTCTGCAATCAGTTAATGGCATGTGCTGACGTGGACAACACCTCACCACCATCAAACCCCACCCGACCCGCCGCTGTGAAGCCCAAATACGCCACCACTCTCCCTTCATTGCAGACCGCCACCACGACACTACCTAACCATCATCAACACGTACCTGTAGAGAGGAACCTAGAAACGCGACCCAACAACAACAGTGATAAGCCACTTCTTCTTCGCAGCACAAGCAGCGCCTACCCTTGCCACCAATGCCTCAAGTCAACGCCGCCATCAACATCGGAAGACCTTAGTGCCGCTGCCACCATGCGAACCCTAAAATTGCAGAGTCGCAATCTCCTTCGCGAAACCAGTTCAAAACCTGCACACAGAATTGCGACCACGCGAGAAGCATCAACATTGCGCCTCCAATCATCGCGCATCAAAACATCTTCGTCTTCTCCGTTCGATCGCAACCATGTCGCGACACCATGTGCAGCCGCAAGGATTACCGTCATCAACCTCTCCACCATCTAGCCAGCCACAACACCACCAAGTTTCTTCACATACTTGCAAATCCATCCCTAATTTGCACCACAAGAAGAAGAGAGAAGAGGCGCATGAGATCCCTTTCCCCAATCTAAAACCCTAATTTTGGGTGGGTAAGGGGATGACACGTGGGAAGGCCTCATTGGTCACACCTACCTCGCTACGCCTTAAATTGTCCACTCTAATAGTTAAATGACATGTTATTCACTGATTGCATAGCTAGAAATCTGACTGTTGACAAAAATTGGGACCAAAATTGGTATTAAGCCTATAAATTTTTATGTCTAGATTTTTTATGATATTGTCTTTTTTTTGTCTTCCAAATTAATTTTGATATGATAAAAAGGTTTTTAATATATTTTAAAATATTAAATTTAGGATATTTTAAAGGCTGAAGAAAGAGTTAACAACAAATTTGATATTTTTTCATATGCAAGCTCATCATTCTAGAATGATTTCTCATTTATTTTCAATCTTAATGTGCTCTTAATAAAATGACCTAATCAAAGGTACAAAATATAAGAAACTTGGTAGAGATTATTTCTTCTTCCACCTCATGATTTCCTCATACACATCCATGAGGTGCTGGAAAAAATCCAAATTACTCATGTCTTATATTTTCGGAATGTAAAAATAAAAACATGTTTGAAATTGTATAATCTAAACACATTTTAGAATGTGAAAACATTTTGGATTATATAATCTAAACATGTATTTTCCATTTGAAATTATATTTCAAATTTTTGTATTAAGCAATTAACAGTACATTTTCAGATTTTAGATTATGTAATGTAGAAATGTTTTGGGATATTTGAGACTCTATAATTTATAATATATTTTTGAAGTATACAATTCAAAATATATTTTCAAATTATATAGTATAATCTAAAATACAATTTTAAATTTTAGATTGTGCGATTCAAAATAAATTCAGATTATGTAATCTAAAATGGTTTTGACCCATTTTAGTAAAGAACCTTTCAACCCTAATTCTTTTATTCAACCCAATGAATTGGTCTCATCACTATGCTAGTAAAACGATAACAGAACCAGAAGGAAGGGTAAGCAGTTGCACTAGAAAACAAAGTAAATTTTGGAGAAATTGATCATATATATTTACAAGGTTATGCCCAAGATAGTGAAACATAACTTTACCAACACAGTTCTAATAATCTTTGCCAGAAAAGAGGGTAAACGCTACCAAAATAGCCTCTAATTTCACCCAAAGCAAAAAGTTATTTACACTAAAAAAAAAAAATAAAGCAAAATTTCGAGAAAATAATAGAGAAAAGAATCTATTAACATTTCAATGTGCTATGAAACAAATTCTAGGCAAACTGAATCAAAATATAAAGAAATCAGCATTGTTGGGTTTGACCAGATATTGGTGTTTTAGCAGTGTTCTCTTCGACCAATGGTGCTGTGTTTGTCCTTTCCACGCTTGATCCTTCATGCTCACTAGCTTCATTATATCTATCCACACTGTGCAAAAATATTCCTGCAGTAATGCACAATGATATCAGAACACATACGCTTCAGAAAGCTTTTCCATTTCCATATTTTCCACACATTTATTAGTTTATCATGAGTATGGTATTTTAAGCAGTTCTAATGGCCATCCATCACGGTGTTTTGGCTTTGGTGTGAAGAAGTATAGGTGAGGTAGGCATCGGGAGTTCACTAGGGTTGATAATATATTTCAAGATTCAAAGAAGTCTTACGGCAACAAAGACTTTGTATGCTCACATTCTTGTAAGATATGAATCTTATTCTTACCAACTAGATCAATCTTGCACATCCATGATATGATAGATGTGACTTGTTCTCATTTACTTTTAGGTTGGATTGGACATGATTTCTACAACCATCAATGTTGCTCTAGTCCAGCCCCTTTCCTTTTTCTTATGATGCAACGTTGCTCTTATAGATTACAATAATGATATATGATTAAGAAATTAGTAATGTGATATGATTGTGGAAAACCAATAGATGTTGCATAATGACTAACCTATAAACCATATTGCAGCTGCTGGAAAAAATATACTTGTAAGAATCAAAGCAGTCGTCCTCCAGTTATTGATTTTGTCCTGCATTATCAATGTGTATGAATCAACAATTTAGTATTGTACAATGATCATGATATAATACATTGGTTTTTCTGTCTATTTGGTTAGCCAATATCCACCCCTCTGGTAAATAATGTACAGTTAAAATTTTACCAAAAGTAAGGCCACAAAGGCGTCAACTGATTTGTCATTTTGTGGAAAAGTAAAGGTAACTATTTTCCCTTAAAAATTTGTAATGAATACAACTTAAAAAAGACTAACCTGGACTTTTCCAACAAGAGGTGAGGAAGGTACATCTCCAAAGAGATGAATAGCAACAGTAGACAAAGCCATAGACAGCGGCCTCAAACTTGGTTTAACACAATGGAGACACACATAATTCACAGGAGCCTAAAACAAAAACATGAGGCAAAATTATAAAAAAAAAAGTGTTAAGCTATTGGACCATGAGTTCTAATGATCACAAACTATAGCTTATACATAAAATAATGTAACAGAAAACTATCATGGTAGACGTAGTGTACTAACTCTATTCCATTTCCATTAAAAAATGATCTTTTAGGTTGGATTAGAAACAGGAAATGTATCCAATACAGAAAAGAGAAAAATGGTTACAATGGAAAGAAGTGCCTGTTGAGTGGCAAAAACACGAAGAAATTCTCAAAGAGAAGGGAAGTACCTGAGTGGCAAAAACAAGTAGTTCACCAACAGCAAAAAGAGCCAAGAAGCCATACTCGCTTCTAAATAAGAAGGCACCAAGACAACACGCGCCACCAGTAAGAGTTGCTAATGATAGAAGCTGCCAAAAAGAGTTGAAAATATTCATGAAAGAGCAATGGAGTTTCTATGCGAATTTTAGGACTGTTTCATGGAGATCACAAATTAAGTCAGTATGCATGGCCTAAAAGTTCACTTAATTATCCCATTACAGCTTGAATCATTACACATGTACACTTTAGATGAACTTATTAGAGGAAAACAGAGTTGATAAACACTGAAATCTTTCTTAAAAAACATTTAAAAAATTGATTAATGAAATTTACTCACAGCAGACTTTGATAAAAGGGTTCCCTTATTTTGTGAAAAAGTTATTTTTCTACACAGGCAAATAATTTCAATTCTGAAACCATGATGTTAAAAACATATTAGACATACTTTGATCAATTAAGAATCAGATAATGTGACTGAAAACAAATTTGCCTATCCAGATACAACAACATACACTCCTAAGCTCTTACAGCAATATAGTACAGAAGGTTTTAATGACTGCAGTTTGTGTTAGGGACAATGATTCAGGCAGAGCAGTTTAGGCAATGCATAAACTTCTACAAAAGAAATTCTAGAATTCACTCTCTGAATTCAAATACCAACCTTAAATGCGTTTGATATTGTGCTATTCACGTAATCAAGAAGAAAGCCTCCTCCTAAGCTGCCCAATATTCCACATACAACTGTAATTCCTCCAAACATCATATCTGCATTAGCCTGCCAAAGTAAATTGTTCTCAATACAATTATTTAATATAATAATAGTACAACATAATATTGCATATCACCTTCAAATTATAAAATTACTGGGAGTATACTTATATTAAGAAAGTAAAAAGAATTAGAGATAGAAGGAACAACCGTGTTAATGAAATCTCATGTATAGTTGTGGTCATATGACCAAATAAAATCTCACCATGTTATATATACTATAACCAGCTTTGGGGCCCCAGTACGAGTAAGCACCTATTACAAAGTTGTATACTATGTACCCTGCAAATGGACATTCATGCGACGTAATTAAATTATGAAAAAAACAATATGATTGTTGAACATGGTATAATATAGGTAGAGGTTATTGATATATGAAGTTCCTAAAGAAGTAAGGTATATGCAGGTTCTAAGATGAATTTAACAACACAAATTAGATCACAAAAAACAAGTAGATGCACATAGTAGATTAGCAGGAGGACAAAGTACCTAGAACATTGACGACAAAAACCTTGTCAAGAAGCAGTTCTTTCACGTCTTGCAGAAATCTTGAGAACTGACCGAATATTGTGGTTGCACATTTAGACCTAAGATAAGACAGACATTAAAAAAATATAATTATGAACATTATTCAGTGAGTTATATCGGACACATTCAGTCAATCAATAGAGGGAAAAGAAATTAGTAAATGAGGATAGTGGGGGTAATCATCCTCAGGTGGAGGGAGAGAATTTTATCCTTAATAAAGATGAGAAAAATGCTTCCATCGGCAATATTGGCCAATGGGTCATATATTCTGTAAAACAGCACTCAATAAACCAAGAATGATTTATTATTGCTCTTACCTGGAAGGTTCATGTGCGCTTTTGTCTCTGAACTCTGCCTTCAAGGACAACGTTTCATCTTTTCCATTTGAAGCATTCACATCTTTTCATATAATAAGTGAATTTGTTAAATTCAACAAAAGATCTGATGAAACAGAAGCTGACCAATAAAACCGAAATGTAAACTTTAGTGAGCTGAAAAAATTTAGTCAGAGCTGAGCCTGTCCCAGAGAAAATGCATATTGATTTCTAAACAATTATGAAACGGTGGAATGGTTACAAGAACTTCAAACACAGACAATTTTGAGCCTTCCAAGAAAAAGTGTAGTTCAAAATTTTGTTTAGTACACGTCTACAACTTTATAGTTTATAAAGCAAAACGTCTCTTCTCCCTACTAGTCTTCAAAGGAAGGGCAAGAAAAAACTGAAGAACACATGTAAACCAATAGTTGTTTATCTGAAAGTCTGCTCAACTACGACGGCATCTTAGGAGAGGAATATATTTTAACCTTTTCTTCAGATAAGTCACAATAATACCACTGAATTATAAAAAAGAAGGGTCGGGAGTCCTACAATAAAGAGAGAAGAAATGCTATTTCATAGTACAGGAGAAATAACTAGGGAAAAAATAAGTTTAAAGAAGCAATGAAGGAAAATAGCATGGGCACATCCTACGAGAGATAAGCTGGTTAAAATCTACAGCTAAAAAAGTATAATTTATTAATTTTGTGTGAAACTGAATAGAGTTGACTTGGCATAGAATATCTATCATTTAATTTTGTTGAAAAGACAAAAACCGAGAATACAAATGATAAATTTCTGTGCTTAGACCACAATAGAGCTATTCAATTTTGTAGCAACAAAATATTCAATACTCTATATTAGGATGATAACACAAAGATAAAATCAATCTAATTGATCCTAATATCAACGGTTACTATATCTATAGGATTTTTATATATCTACAAGATTCTAAGAGTCCTTCTCAAGCTCAGGCATCTATAATATAAGTCAAACTTGTTACAAATGTCATCAACACAAGACTCCTTGAGAAATGAACATGTTAGTCAATTAGTTGCTGGAGTTAACAAAGTATACAATAACAAAGGTTCTGTTAGGACATAGGGTATTTGGATATAATGGGAAAGGGGATTAGGATAGGAGGCAGAGGAGTTATATAAATAGTTGTTTGTTTAGTGGAGGGGAGACTTTTGGCAGTTAGTTTGTTGATAGGCTTTGTCCTGTGGAGGGGGTTAAGCCCTTTGTATCTGTAGTTGCACAGACCATTCTTTTGTGAATAATACTCAGCATAATTCTTTTTTCTCTATTGTGTACCTGCTACGTGTGGTGTTTGGAACGTTCTTGATTAGGTTTCTCTTTCGGAAACCTATCAGGTTCACTATTGATTTGAGGGCATGACGGGTGTTGCAAGAGAGGCGCTGGAGAGTAAAAAACTGCTTGGAGATTGCAGTGGCTACTAGAGAACTAAATTGGTCATGGCGATTACTAGAGAGCAAAAATACTTGGAGAGCAAAAATACTTGGAGAGCCGGTGACAGCCGAACAACAAAAAATGCTGAGCGAAATGACAATTGTAGAAGAGCTGGACAGCTACCAAAGAGAAAAAATGTTTAATGGAGTCGGTTTTCACACGACAAGGTGATGTCAGTGGTGGAAGTTGTCGGCTAGAGAAAGCTTGTCGGAAAGTCGCTTTTGGTGAACAATGAACCCGACGGAAGAACAGAAACCAATAAATGCACATGGTTTCTAACATTTTCATTTATTCCTATGCTTAGTAGTATGTTGCTAGGGACTTGGGTATTATGGGGTGTCTAAGTCTCACGTTGAGTAACTTGGAATGCTTGGTGGAATATTTAAGTGCTTAGTTCTCCCCTTTAATAGCTAGCTTTTGAGAGTGGGTTCCCCAAGTGTCAGGGTTCTCATCAACTAGTTGTCTATGTCTCTGAAAACCCTAGAGTGAAATCCCCGCCAAGATGTTGATTCTTAGAAGTGGTACTATGATATAAGACTTAGGTACTGTTAGGGGGTACCTAAGCCCACATTGAGTAATATGGGATAATCAATGAAGCATTGAAGTGTTTGGTAGCTTTCCCTTAATAGCTAAGGTCTGAGGGCAGGTTTCCAAAGAGCTTAGGGACTCATCATGTTCATATCTATCTATTATTAAATTCCATAGAGAACTTATAGTTTTAAATTTTAAATTATATGTTCAATGGTATATAGTACTCAGCATGAGCGCGAGTCTATATTAACATTACTCTTTCTTTATAGAATTTTCATCCACATATATTTGTATCAGACGCAATTCCAATAAATACTCTTTCCAAAATGGAGAAATTTATTTGGCTTTGTAGCACCACTCAAAAACATAATGCTACCTTGAGTTTCTGATACAGCTGTCTCAAGTTTCAGTTTCTTTTCTGAATCTGCAGGGGCAAAACCTGTATGCACAAGTAGTTTAGTGATGGGAAACAATGTTAGGGCACTATGTGAAACAAATGCAGGAAAAATGTGCACCTTTCAACTGCAATGGCTTCATAAAAAATCCCAAAATAGCAAACGGAGACATCAACACAGCTTCCACCCAAAATGCCCATCGCCAACCAAAATGGCTTCCAACCTGTTTATAGACAATGAAAGGATAAAATAATAAAAACCACATTAAAAGCAATTAATAAAAAGAGATACATGATTGATGCTAAAGTATAAGTACTGATACAGGACAATATTTCCTTTACCTACATACAGGTCCAAATTTGGTTTCTATTGTAAGTGAAAGAGGAGGAGTGATAACGGTTGAAAAAAGTTATTTTTATACTTAATTTTGATATTAAAAACACTCTTTATGACTTAGAAACTAGCTTGAAATCATGTTTTTGCTTAAGTTGTGAGAATAAGAGAGTTAAAGGTGGTATTATTGGTTTTATGCTTAGTTTTCCTTGTTTTGACATGAATTAAGATGAATTGGATGAAGAAGTTGAAGTAGCAATGAGTTGGAGTCAGGAAAGGGTGGAAAAGTGGCAAATAGAAGAATCGCAGATAGCGCTGAGCGTCAGTATGGTGCTGCAACCACGGTTTCACGCTTGGGTGCCACCGCTGAGCGCCAATTTGGTTCTGCAACCACTGTTTCACGCTTGAGCACCACTGCTGAGCGTCATTTGAGTGCCGCACTTACTGCTGGGCGTCCTTTTGGGGCGCTGAGCGCTGACAACGTGGGCTTGGACCTGTTTTATGTTATTTTTATGAACTATTTAAGGTTTTAGACGATCTAGGGTTCATATCTTTTGACAGAAAGAGGCGAAAACACACTCCTTTCACCCCTCGGAGGCGGATTTTGGATGCGGAAGCTTCGATCTTCAACTTTTAGGGTTTTATCTTTCATTCTTTTCCATATTTTCATCTAGTTTCAAAATGTCCATGGTGAACTAAACCTCCACTGTTGTTGGGGAAACGATGTAATCCTTTGAAACTTTCATGTATTGAATTGATTTATATTATAAATGTTTTACTTCATTAATTGTTAGGGTTTTTCCTCTACACTCTATGCATGCTTTGTTTAACTCATTCAATTGCATGATTATTGATTTTGTCAATATGGACACATATGGGAAAATCTAGAACTGGGGAAATTCTCCCAAAAGCAATATTACCTAGACATCGGGATAGGAGGGTTGGTTGCCTTTAAGTTTCTGTGCGAATGTAATGCATAATTAATTGCTGGGAATACAAGACATTGTGAACTAGTAATTAAGAGTAGACTTTCTTCACCGAGACATCGGGTTTAAGGTAAATTAAAAAGTGACATTAACATTAATGAAGAAGATGAATTCATAAATACATGAGAGTGGATAGGATAAGTCGGAAACCCCAACAACATAATCATTCCATATTTTATATCAATCACCTATGCATTCTTCAAGTCAATTGATCAACACTTGCATTCATATTTATTTTCTGCATTATAAACACCATGGTTTTGTTTACAAGTCTTAATTAATCAAGAAACCACATGAATGTCTAGGCCGTGAGTCTCTAGGGAAACGATACTTGGTCTTACCAAGTATTATTACTTGATACGATTCGGTACACTTGTCGAAGTGTTAACAAGGAGATAGTTGTCATTCCAGATTTATTATCAATGGACTACTTGTACACCCTTTCTACCTTAAGGACTTTCCGGTTTAAGATTTTTCCTATCTAAAACATTATACTTTTCATTCAGTTTTCAAATTTATAGAGAACTATGCTGTCAATCTATCTATATATATTATTGAAACTAAATATTTCCTCTTTACCTAGTTTACAGGTTTTACAACTACAATTTGATAATGCCAAACAAAATCAAAGGAAATCTTACCAAACCACCATAGATATAGCCAACTGCATATCCTGCTGGTATACACATGTAAAATGTACCGAGCCATGCCGTTTTCTGAGACACACCAATGTAAGATAGGTTTCCACCATAAAGAAAACACATGATAGTCACAAAAACATATGACAGTCACAATGCCATATAACATTTCAACTACCAACAAGGGAAGGGAAAACATCCATCAGTTTTATAAGATATTATATATATATAAACTATAAAAATGTTGAAAGGAAGCAAGCACACAACTAATGTAGATCAACTCTCCAGAATAATTAAAGCAAATATTCCACTGGTTTACCGCAAATAGACCACCAATGACAACTTGTTAAACAAATATTCTAAATCTTTAATATATAATTTTAATAATTGAATCCAAATTGTAATTACACAAAGCATGTAGATTCACGATTTGAAAGGCATTTATACTAAAATTAACGTATATTCATATCATATTTGTACATGGAGCTAATAATTGAACCAAGATCCCATAAAATTGCTTCAGAGTTCAATAACTGAAGTGTACAAGATGGCTACACAAGAGAATAATAGACAATAGAAACATTCTAAGATAATTACCAGGGACAGAAACAAACCTGTGAAACTGGGGCATTGTCATCAATGAAAGGTGCTGCAAGACTTATAAATGACGCCTCACCTACACCAACTAGCCTGTAGAGAAATACAAATATATAAGAAACAAAATAAGATTACTCTTGCATCGTGTACTATATTGTGTATACAAAAGCAATGGAGTTCAAAATATAATGGAAGACACTTACATGCGGCATGCTGAAATGGACCAAATTGAAAGAGAAACCACAACACAAGGTTGCAAGAGTCCAACAGATAATCCACTCCAATAAGTCTAAATGGGTTTACACTGCAAATAGTAGAATTATATAATGATTAAACATTTATCTAAGCCAATAATAGCAATTACGAATCACATAAACAATAGTCAGTTTGTGTAACAGATATAAGAAGTTTTCATTATTAGATGATTATGTCTAACAAACATAGGAAACCTAAATTTAACGGAAAATAGGTCTAAACCATGGGTGGCTTAATTTTACGTGTGCGGCTAAATATATGCTGCAAAACATTATAGTCATCTTGCAGTCATTAATTTTAAAGGATAAAAAGTCAAACTAAGGGGACATTCTACACTTCAATATAACAAGTCAGTTGTTGTTCAAAAGCTTCTTCAGTTTTCAGAGGTTTCATAATGTTATGAGTTGGCAAAATATCTTCTGAAGCATTAAAGGTTGAATATTTAAGTTAAATAAACATAAAGAATCCAACAAATGAACAAGTAGTTGCTCATGTACATTTCACGAAAACTAAACGAAAAATAATAGCAGCCTTTATTCTAGGACTTAAATGTGTACATCATAAATTGGTTATTGGTACGCTAATCCTTTAACCATAACCAATCTGTAGTTATATAGACGAGGAAAAACCAGAGAATGTTCGCATCACTGAGTCTAAAGTAGGATGTGCTCAAGCTTGAAAATTGAGTGGGAAGAACTTAAGTCACTATGTCTCAAGTAAATTATGTACTTTGATCCCAAAATGCCATGGGACCTTCACATACATCACGCCAAATAGGAAGTGAAGTACAAAAAGTGCTGTACAAGACTTTTTTGTGGCCCCCTATCCCCTACACTTTGCGGCATCTAAATGGGATATGGTTACATGGGGAATCCCAGATATAAATATAAAATCAGTTATCATAAAATGATCATTTTACTGCATTTCACTCTCCCTGTGGCCCGTCAACAAGACAAAGACAAAGCCTATCAAGTATAAGGAGATATTAATAATAAGAGTTAACCACCAAACTATGGACCAAACTTATTAAAGGTATCGAGCAGAAATATGAAACAACTATTTCAATACAAACATCCATTATTACCTCTTTGCTAAAGAAGCAAATATTGGAGAAGCCACAAGAAGTCCAACCATAAACGCGGAGGATAGAACTCCATCCTCAAAATTGCTCAATTTAAAGTCCCCCCTGCATAGAAGGAGAAAACGATGTAGTCAAGACTACTACTACTACTACTAAGCTATGAAAATCTAATCTAATGCTCCATACATAGTACAATATGTCACGGCACAAAACTAAAGGATAAGCTGTTACGGGCAATAGTTAACTTGCTGGGTAGAAATTTCATTTTCCATCTATATGTAATACCAAAGTTTATGTTTAAATGTTTTCACTATTTACGTCAAAGATCCTACTATATCCTACACTTACTGTATTCCGGTTCCAGATTTGCAGGTCCCACCTTTACAAGTTCCTTGACTTCCATTAACACCATTACTTGCTATTGCTCCTCGATCCAAATAGTTTAACAAGTTAATCACACAAAATATAGCCAACAACCTACAGGACAAGATTAAGAGATCAAGAATTTTTCAAACACACAAAGCATTGAATTTTCAAATTTCAATTTAATATACACCTCCACTGATCAAGCATGAATAATACGACACCCAACAACTCAAATCCATGACCAACATTAAAAAAAGAAAAGTAGCAACACCTCAAATACTCATCAAGGAATGAAAAAAGTCCCTTTCGTTTAATCAACAAAAATGATGAGAGAAAAAGAAAACCCAAGTCTTAGTCCTCCTCCCTATGACATACCCACATAAAAAAAATTCAAAATTCCCTCCCTTTACCCACTGTGTTTTTTCAGCACAGATCTATTAACTATAAACTAAAAATTGAAAAATCACCTCTTTGGCGTAAACCATGAAGTTGAGAGAATCATGTGGACTTGGTGTCCACCCCTGGCTCCAAAGAAGGTTGAGGCTGAGAAGAAGACGACGCAGACTGTCCTTCATGTTGTTCCTGTGGTGGTCCCATACCAATTTAATATACAATATCTACCACAGTAGTATATTATATAGTTATACGATGACCCTTTTATTGAAACTTGGAAATTGAAAGGTAGTTGAAGGAATGAGAGCAATGGTCAAAGAGAAGCCTTGCACTTATTTCTTTACACCACTCAAACTCTCATATCTTCTTCCTAGTTTGAAGAATCACCAAGACCAGGTCACACTGTTGTTTGTTATCACAAAAAAACAGAATTGCGCACAAGTGCGGATTCGGTTTTTCATTGGTTACGAAAATAGAATTTCAAGACAGGTGGTGTTTAGTGTTAACAACGAATCCCTTATGAGATTCCGAATCCTCATCCTATTCACTCACTCGCTGTCTCTTCTTTTTCTGTTATTTTTCTTAAAATTTTCAGAATTTTAAGGTTCAAGAGACGATTTCTGCACACAGGCTTATCTGATAACTCAAGATTTTGAAGCTCATTTTTTTAAATATTTTTAATTTTTAACAACACTCAATTAAAAAAAATATGTATAAAAATAAAAGTATGTATTCTAGCATAATATTTGCTCTGTATACTTATGTCAGGACTAAATGATTAAATATAGTTTTCCTTTTTAAATTTGAATGTAAAATTAAAACTTATTATTATTTCAAATTTTGATTAAAATTATTAGTAAAATATATCCGGTTTATTTTTTTATAATAATAAAAAAATAATAAATAATTGTAAAAATAAAAGAAAATAATTATCATTATTTAATTAATTATATTTTTATTCATTTGGTAAATAATCTTATTTATTTGTAATATAAATAATTTTTATAATTTAAATAAATATAGATTTTAATTATTTAATTTTAAAAATATTAAATTTAAAAAATGATTAAATAGGTGTAGTATGAATAATGAGATGTGTATAGTGGTTATTAAGAAAAATATTATTATTATTATTATAAAAGTATATGTAAATAAAATTTATATTTTTATGGCAAATAAATTTTATTTATTTTGTAGAAATGCTTCTGTTATAGATAATTATTTTAGACTAAGAAAATAGTTAAATTAAATTGTAAAATTGAAAAATAAATAATTAAATTTTAAAATGTGTTAGTTAAAAGGTAAAATAAAAATAATTTAATTTAATTTAAAAATAAAAACTAGACTTAATACTATTTTTTGTCCCTGTTTGTATCTATTTGTGTAAGACTCATTTATTTTTATGTGATTTAAATTTTGGTAACTTATATTCAATTCAATCCTTATGACTCTCTCTAAATCATTAATTAAAGATGAACATGTTACATGTTAGTTTTTTATTTTATTTAACTTTTTAAACTTGTTTTTAACTTTTTAAATTTAAAAAAAAATGGACACATGTCAAGTCAACATTAGGTCAAGAGACAATGTAAGTGCTACATGGCAATGTATGTGCCACGTGGCAATGTGAATGTCATGTGTTAAGTTAATATTAATGTTACATGTTAGTATTAGTGTTACGTATCTTATATTTAAGGATAATGATACTTTGACAACATTTTTCTACAACATTTTAATATCATTTACGTGTCATTATGTGATTAGTCCATGTTGATGTTTATGATTATTATTATTGATTGTGGAGTAATTTTGAACCAATCATAAAATGATACATAAATGATGTTAAAATGTTGTCAAAAAAATATTGTTAAAGTATTATTATCCTATATTTAATTTAGTCCCAATTTTTGTTAATTTTTTTTAGTTTAGTTTCTTTTGTTAATTTTGTTTAATTCAGTTTCAGTTTTTTTCATCTTTAAATTGAGACTAAATTTAATATTTATTAAAATTCACATTTTTATTAAATATTTTTATCATTATTTTTAAACCAATTAATATAATTAGTAGATTTATACTTGATTTTTTCTACATGTAAAAAATTAGGTTAGAGTTGGTTTAAAAATAACCAAGAATTTTCTTATAATTTTAAAACTAATGAAGAAATTCCCTTCTAAATTTAAAATTAATGAAGTTTTTTTCTTCTAATTTTAAAAATAATGAAAAAAATTTATTTTAATTTTAAAAATAATGGATGATTTTCGTTCAAAATTTTAAAATAATGAATAATTTTATTTCTTATTTTAAAAATAATGAACAATTTTCCTTCTAATTTTAAAAATAATAAAGTGTTTTTTTTCTAATTTTAAAAAATAATAAAGAATTTTCTTTCCAAGTTTAAAAATAATAAAGATTTTTTCTTTTAACTTTAAAAATAATTAATAATTTTTTATTAGTTTTAAAAATAATGAGAAATATTCGTTCTAATTTTAAAAATAATAAAGAATTTTTGTTCTAATTTTGAAATTCTAGCATATCCTTATTTTTGGATCTTTTATGTGTTTGTCTTCATGTTACGATCGCATTAGTCACGTGAAGAAAAGAATGTTATAGGTAATAGAGAGCAACATTGAGACTGCCAGATGAACATCATAGATATAAACACATATATCAAAGAAATATTTTGTATTAATCTTATATGTTTAAAATATTTTAAAAATTCCCTTTTGTTATGAGAAAGACGGTACTAAATGTGAATCTTTATATCTTTTAGCTTTAATATTTATATATTTTGATATAAAAAATGAAGGAAATTGCTAAATATTTTTATAGTAGGAAAAATTGGGTCGGTCACATAATTTTTTTTAAAAAAATATCCAATAGAGAAAAAAGAACATTTAATTTTTAAAAATGTGTCTGTTAAAGGGTAAAATAGTAAAATAATTAATTTAATTTAAAAAACTGTTATATAAAGGATAAAATAAAAAACTAAATGTAAGAAAAAAAAGAATTTTTTTAATAATGATATAGATATAAATTACAGAGTACAAATTAATTTAAAACATTTTGGTGCTTGATTCTATGTCATGAAAGGCACAGTCGCAAAAGGAGTCTGTGCATTGTACATCTGATTTTGCAAAATTTCACATCAACTGGTTTGTCAGATACTGAATTGGAACTTGGCATGTGACACGCAATTTGGATATGCTCTGTCAAAAGATTCTCTACAAAGGGAAGAACTGACATTCCACTTATTTTCATTCTCATTTTTCAACAACGAATCAATTTGCAAACCTTTTTTCATCATCATTTTTAAACAGTGAATCTATCTGCATACTATGAGCATTGCAAAATAATTTTAACAAGTAGGACCGTATTATTTTCAGAAGTTTATACCACCTTAAACTGTTTATGATTTCCCACAAGAAATAAAAACTATTTTAAAGGTGTTAAATCACTATACATTTTGTGGCTCTCAAAAGAATTGAAGTGAGCATCAGAGTTGGAATGATGCTGTTCTACAAGGCATTGGGATATTTCCTATACATATATCGTTAGCTCTGCAATGAAAATGAAAACTTCCTGAATCTTTCAGAATTTATTGGGGTTAGAGGAGAAAAATAACTTTGAAGAAGCCCTGTTCAGGGCTCCTCAGCGCTTTCTTCACTAATTTGTTTGCTAAGTAAAACACCATTTCCTTCTAATTTCACAGCTTCACTAAGTTCATGTTCTTGTTCTTCAAGATCTACTTCCCTTTGATTTCTAACTGATGAAGCTTGATCTTTCTGATTCATTTCTGATAATTCAGATTCTGGTGAAGTTATTGCCGCAGGAACACGTGCTTCCCTCAAGTCAGAAGCTTTCACCTTACATTACAGACACAACAGTTTCTTGTCATGCAAGTTTATTACAAAGAACAAATCAGTAAAGGGGATATAATGTTGAAATCTAGTTTTATGGATGTGTTGAAATATCAATAGTTAATTTTCTTAATTAACAACTAAAATTTCTTACTTTAAACTTTGTAAGTTTAGAAGAGACAAATCCATTGAAAAACAACAACGCACCAAGCAAGATCTGCTCACACAGAAGATCAAGCCCAACGGAATTTGAGGTATTCTTTCACTGTTGTTATAGTTGTCATCTTTAGTGTATTTTTCATATTTGGGTTTCTTTGAATTGTTGTCTCTTAGATTCCATCTTATCCTTTAGACGAGCTGCAATAACTAGACTATATATATCCCCAGTATGTTGCTAATGATCAAGAAATGTGAAAGGCCTTTTCCAATATTCGTGTTTATTTTATGGTATCAAAGCTCGTACTCGGAGCTCTATTCATACTGCACGAGGGTCACACCCGGTGACCGAATACTATACCAAGCTGAAATCAATATGAAAAAAAGAATATAATTACCTACCTGTGCAGCTAGCTAGAACATCTCACAATAAAATCTTCATCGTCCACTTTCTCAAAGGACTTGATGAACGATTCTTTGCTGTGTACTCTCGTATTCTTCCTATAGAATCTCTAACAACAACCAATAATTTGTACATGGAGAAAAGAAAACAACAAAAGAAAGCAACTAGCAAGTAGTGGTATTGTTATTGGATCTTCCCATGCTTCAAGTGTTGGGAATATTTAGAGGTTATGAAAATGAGAGGTACGAGATATATAAGAGATATATTGTAAGGAGGAACTTGTTTTATTTCATTGATATACCCTATATATATAGAGAGCAAAATATAACATAATATCAAATATAAAATATTTACAATATCTCAATCTTAATCTAAAATAATAACTAATTTCTAAGACAGAAAGATATTTTTAAAACTAAAATATTTCCTAAAAATTAATTTAAATAAAAAAGATCTTAAGTAAATATTCTCCGCATGCCTCCTTTATTAATATCTAAACCTTTGATGAATATTAGAACGTGGGCCTTCATCTTCTTTCTTCACTTGGAAGTCAAACCTCTCCAAGAGATATTCATCTTCCCTTATAGAATTTTCATAAGGTTTGAGTAACACATAAATTTTGACTAATCTCAGGAACATATAAGACAAAAAATTAATTTGGTACTTGAATGAATTTTAATTGAAATTGTTCTTGTACCTTTCACACCAAGTTGTTCTCCATTCCCAATTCTTACTTTGAAAATATCTGATTTGTTGAGCTCTTTGAAAAGTTCTCTATCATGAGTCATGTGGTTTGTAAACCACTATCTATAATCCAATCTTTTGTAGATTTGTTGGTTGTAACACATGATGTTGTAAGAAGTAGTTTCTCCTCTGATTTGTGCTCTACAATCTTGACATTTTCTAGAGGATCTTGGGATTTGCATATCTCTCCACATGTCCCAATTGATAGCATTTCTGACATTTTACATTTGGCCTCCACCAACACCAATTGGGTTCGTGATTTTTTTTCTTGCAATAGGGACAAGATGGGAAAACTCGTGTTGTATTTGTTCCTTCAGTTGTTCTTAACTATGAGAGCATTCTATTCCCCATGAAATAGTTGCTCTTGTTCTTGCAAGCCATGTATCATCTGTTAAAGTAATTGTAGATAAATCTTTTGTGTTTTCTAAGGAAGCAATAGATGCTTCATATCTTTCCTCAATGAGTATGGAATCTGGAAACTCTTTTCCCAATAAGATTACTTTGTTAGCAATACCCAACAATTTGTTTCAGTATCCCTTGATTGTTTCTGTCTCTTTTATCCTTTGAATCTTGAACTCCCTTATCAAGATTAAAACTTTCATGCCTTGAATCTTCTTGTTCCCTTCATATTCTTGTTTCAAATAATCCCAAATTTCTTTGGAAGACTTTAGGGTCATTGTTAGGATATAATGTGATCAGAATAAAAGGAAATAGATTAGGAATTAGTTGTTAGTTGGTTACGGGGGGGCTTTATAAGAAGGCATGGAGGTCTTGTGTGAGGGTATTTTTTGGATAATCTTGTAGATTGAGCTTTGGCTCGTTGTGAAGGGGAAACCCTTGGAGGAGACAATGCTCTCCTATTCTTGTATTCTTTGGTTACAATAATAATCCAGTTTTTTTTCCAGTAATCTGGTGATTGAGTGTGTGTTGTTTTGAGTGATAATTAGACTTCTTGACTAAAGAAGCCTAACAAATTGGTCCGACCTGCTAGATTCGAACGGAAGGGGATTGCCAGATCAAGAAGGGATCAAGAAGTGATCAAGAAAGGGTGGAGGCATGGAAGGAAGAGACAATACCTTGGAGAGGAGGACCAGCGAACTGAAAATGGACATGGCAGAATGCAAAAGGAATATGCAAGAAATGAGAGAAATGCTGCAAGAAATCAAGATTCACATAAAGAACTTAGAAAGAAGTGAGAAATTTGTCATGGAAGGATAGAAAGAGGGTTCAGAAGAAGAGCTGGAGGAAGACAAGGGTGAACATAATTGGAGAAAACGGGTAGAATTGCCCAGGTTTGAGGAGCTGGACCCGTTGGGGTGGATCTCTAAGGCAGAGAAGTTCTTTGACATTCAGAATGTCACAAAAAAGGAGAGGCTCCAGTTGGCTTACAACTGCATGGAGGGAGGCACAATATACTAGTTCAGGGCCTGGGAAAATAAAACCAAGAACCATTCTTAGAAAGGGATGAAAGAGGCATTGATAAGGGGGTTTGTAGGAAGAGATAGAGGTTCTGTTTTTGAGAAGAAAAGAGAAACAAAAGCTGCAGTTTTGAATGTGGATGGTTTTGCAAGAATTAGAGGTCAGGATAGGAGAGAAGAAAATATATGTAAAGAGGAAGGCAATGACAAAAACTGTGATGGAGACATTGGTGTGGCTGCTGCTGAGAATGTTGCAAAAGCTGCTATTTTTAGTGGAGATAATGTGGTAGGTTGTGGTGTGTTTGTCAAAACAGTGAAGAAGGGGGAAGAATTGTTGAGGCCTGGGGTTAAAACAATGGTGTCAAGGAGCAACCCAGTTGAGGCTGTTTACAGATCAAGAGAGGAACTTCTGCAAGACATCAAGAAAGGCAAGAAATTCTCTAAAGAAGGAGAGTACTTGGCTAATGATGAAGAGAAGAAGGAAGAAAGAGGTCCACAGGGCAGTAAACCAAACGAAGATTCACTTGTCCCGTGGGTTGAAGGAGTGGAGTTGTCCACAATTGAAGGGAATGGCACCCAGGGTCAAACAACAAGGGCAGCAGATGTTTTTGAAGTTCGGAACATCAAAGGATCAACAAAGGTTCACCCAACAGTCAATAATATGGAAGAAAATGCAGTCTAAGGGTTCAAGACCTGGCAACAAAAATCCAAGAACCTTTCTTGGAAAAATCTGGCAACAACTCTACTAAGGATAGTTGAAGGGAACAAGAGAAGCATGCTATGTGAGAGTTGGGCAGCAGTAACACAGATTGGGAGTGTGGCAATCTCAAGTGAGAATTTGAAAGTAGATGGAGGTAACCCTGTGAATCATTCAAATCTGGTTGGATCTTCATTTAATTTTCCTGGAACAGGATTTAGTAATGATATGTGGTTGAAGAAAGTTTTTCGCTTTCAGCCATTCTCTAGTTATATTGTTAAATCTAGTTTTGTTGGAAATAAGGGAGCAACAATTGCCAAAAGTGTTGTTGCTACAAGAACTAATGATGTCAGAGATGTGAATTTGAGGATTTAACAAAATTGGGCTAAAAGAATCCAGGAAGTGTGAAAGTCATTGGAGGAGGATCTCTCATATCGACCACCACCCAAGCCTCCAGATTTAAAATTGCAAATAGTAGCAGTTGTATTGGATGGTTTGACAGTAATAATAGGGTCTGGGAGTGGGAAAAATTTCATCCAAAAATTCAAGATATGGTTGTCACAAACATATAAAACACCAGAAGACCAATGGCAGGAATATTTCTTTGTAGGGCTGCAATATAACGTTCAAAGGAAACAGTTTAGGGTTCCAACCTTGAGGACAAGGTTGTTTTGCAGCGGGGTGTAATGTTAGGATATAATGTGTGCAAAATAAAAGGAAATAGATTAGGAATTAGTTGTTAGTTGGTTAGGGGGGGCTTTATAAGAAGACAGGGAGGTCTTGTGTGAGGGTACTTTTTGGATAATCTTGTAGATTGAGCTTTTGCTCTTTGTGAAGGGGAAACCCTTGGAGGAGAGAGTGCTCTCCTATTATTGTATTCTTTGGTTACAATAGTAATCCAGTTCTGTTTCCAGTAATTTGGTGAGTGAGTGTGTTGTTTTGAGTGATAGTTAGACTTCTTGACTAAAGAAGCCTAACAGTCATGATCCTCAAAAGGATCATTTGTAAAACACCTGTAAACAAGTATGACTTTGTCTTTAGGCAATGTAACATCATCTTCCTCCACGACTTCACATAAATCTAGCTCACGTGGATAAGTTTGCATTCTAATTGTCCATAGATCATGTCTTTCACCAACAAAGAGTGGAATAGCGACTTCTTCTGAGAAATTTCCTTCCATTCTAAGAAGGAAGACTCTTATACCACTATTGGGAATTTTTAGGGGTTATGAAAATATGAGAGGTATGAGATATATGATAGATATAAGAGATATATTGTATGGAGGAACTTGTTGTATTTTATTGTTGTACCTATATATATATATATATATATATATATAGAGAGAGAGAGAGAGAGAGAGCAAATATTTACAATATCTCAATCTTAATCTAAAATAATAAGTAATTTCTAAAACTGAAAGATATTTTTAAAACTGAAATATTTCCTAAAAACTAATTTAAATAAAAAAGATATTATAAGCATTTTTTTTCCTCTCTAGTGACTATTTACCCTCCAGCAATTGCCACGCCTCTGAACCTTTTTGCTCCCTGGCAACCCTTGTGCTCCCTGGCAACCCTTGTGCTCCTCAAGTAGTTTTATTTTGTTCATCAAAAGTAGCTACCATGCTCTTTGAGCATTTTTTTCCCTCATCTAAATTCGTTGTGAACTTCAAGCATTTTTGGTGGTCAGTAGGCTCCACACCCTCTGAGCATTTCTACTCCCCGATAACCACCATGCTCTGACTAATTTTTTCTACTCAAGATTGTCGTGATCTCCAAGCATTTTTTTGCTTTTTGGCAACTACCATGGCCCCCAATATTTGTAACAAACTTGACTAATATGATACATATGCTCTAACTAGAGAGAGAATGTTAAATATGTCACTTATTTACTTTATCAGCTCCAACAAACAACTGATATGATTCTCTAGGGGATTGTGTTAATGACTTTAATAAAAAGTTTGTCTCATACGATACATATGCAGGGAGAGTGTTAGATATAATAACATCATTATGTTAGACATAGTTTAAATATTACATTAAAAAGAGAGATATGATTTGATAGGGAATATCTTACCAAATACTTTCCATTATTAAATATTGATTTTGTTCATTGTTATTGTTTCTCTTCTTCATTATAAATAAGAATACCGTGTGTGTGCGCAATATCCAACACTGAAATACAAGCAATATTTAATAAACTAAATTACTATATATATATATATTACTATATATATATATATATATATATATATATATATGTATGTATGTGTGTATAGATGTATGATTGATTAATAAACGTGAAAGGCCCTTTTCCAAAGCTGGCTTTTATCAGTGCACAAGTTTTTCCTATATTCATTTTTGTTTTATGGACTCCCCTCAAGATGCACAATGACAAGAACAATGTAATCAAAGACAAACAACAGAAGGATCTTCCTCCCAATGCTTTCAAACATCCTTATGATGCAATGGAGAAACATGCCGGGGGTAAGGGGAATAACATTCAAAATGAAAAATCAGAAGTTTAAGGCCATATTATGGTCAAAGGATGAGGAAACCAACAAAGCAACATCAGCACAATCAATTAAGTACTAATGTTTTTGCTTATTACTCATTACATTCTTTCCTCCCACTTTTTTTTAGATATCCTATTAAATTCAGATAAATCCATAAGACAGCTCCTAGACAACCATATTTTAGCATTTAATCAAAGACAAATAATTGTTTTGAAGTACCTGCAGGGGTTGCATAATATCCAATCCACGATTTTCAGGTTGGCTGACCGCTTCTTGTGCTTGGAGCTCCATGGAATCTCTTATAAGTTGACTCAAAAATGCTACATCATCAGACATCACACCAAGGCCTTTCAGCAGCTTAGAACCCAGGTGCAAGCTAGTCTGCAAGAATAAAATATTTAACACCAGTTTCCTTTCCAAATATTAGGGGAGGGAAAAAACCTTTTTGGCACTACCTCTGCATTTTCCAAAATGGCATCTGTTGCACCTGATTTTTTCAGATCTAATAGATGCTTTAGATCACGAGCTCTGGCATAGATTGGAATCTGAGGAATTTCATCACTAAGTATACAATTAAACCAAGAGAAAAGACAGCAGGATTAAAGGAAGATATGAAACACTGTTTCAAATTTTTATCAGCCAAGTTACACTTAATAAAAACCTAACAAGTAGTACATGTCCTAGTGCATCAGATACCCTTTGGTTTTGTTTATAACTTGGTAAGAGATTCTTATGATACATATTGGAGATTATCACCATTCATTTTATAAACAAACTAAAACTAAGCTAATGACATCATACTACCATAGCTTTCAGTTATAGAACAGGTTACTTCCCCCCTCTTGTTCACATATACATGCACTCTCTCTGAACCAATTGAGAAAAAAAGAAAGGGGGCAGTAGTGAGGGTAGGGGGTGTAAGAGATTATTACCGTGGGAAATGTCAATCTTAGCCTCTGAACAGCATCAATTGTCTTCTTCTTTCCAGTGTACATAATCATAAAAGCTTTTGGGGAAGAGACACCAGCAGATTGAAGAACATCAGGACGTGATCCATCCCCATAGACTATAGGAAAGCCAATTTTTCTAGCTGTCTGTCCAGCAGTTAAAGATGGGAGAATAAATTAAAAGAAAGGTGGATAGAAGAGATTGCAATAAGAAGGGTAAGAAATGACAAATATAATGCTTTCATCCTCTTAATAAAATAAAGAAAAGGAGAAGATAACCCAAGAGTTTCAAATTATTCCTCAGAAAATGAAAAGGAAAGGGTCTCATGAAGGTACTGATAGACAATAGCCATGCACAATGCTCAAAATACCCTAACCTTTACTACATTGGGGTCCACATCAAATGCTACATAAGGCCATCCTACTTCATCACCTTCTCCTGAAGCTAATGGATTGGACAGGAAATTGGCAAGGACCTTTACATATAGAACAGAAGGAGAAATTTTAGAAATGAGTGGTAGAAATGACAGGTTTTACAATGTATTGATGATCTACCTGGCCCATTTGTCCAAATCCAAGGATAACAACAGGTTCACGAGCATCGAAGTTAACAGTCTCCAAAGCTTTCTCATTCTGAAAATAATTTATTACTTAATGTACATTTGCAGTAAACATGAAATCACTGGCATAAGATTGAAGAAAAAGTTGTATTTTGTCCTATAACACATTAAGTAATCAAAAGAAAAATAATTGAAAAGAAATTGATGGTTTTGAAGAAAAAATCCACAGAGAATGAATTTTGTGCCATAAGGACCTACTTTAGTACAGCAAGCGAATTTTCTTGTATTTTTTTAATTACATGTGTTATGTATGACATTTTTTTTTCAAATACACCAATATTCCTCATAGCTACTTTTAATACTTATAAGCATGCACATGTGTGTTTGTGTCCGAGTGCACATAACTGCCAAAATTATAAATCTTGAAAAAAAAACCTACATTCTCAGTATCAGATTTTTCTTCTATAAAACTAGCAGCCCTTCTTCCAGCTTCGTTCAGAAATGGGGTTAATGCCATCGACAATACAACAACAATTATGAGCAGTTTGTTGAGCTCAAGAGGAAGCACCCCGAGCCTGTTATAAGAAGCCACCAATTTTGATAATTAAAAACAATCCCAGTGTTCTCACTCAAATAACATCAGTGCATTATATCAGATAATTAAGTACCTATTTGCTAAAGAGAAAACAACAAATCCAAATTCGCCTCCTTGGGATAGAAGCAATCCTATTCTTACACTTTCTTGTAAAGTAAGCCCAACACGAGGACCAATTGCAGTTATGATCAATGTCTTTATAACAATTAAACCTCCCAAGAGTGAAAGTACATTTGGCCACTCTCGTAAAAGGAGCTGCAACAAAAATAATAATTATGAAGGGTAAAAATACATCTTTAGTTTAACAGTAGGGGTGTGTAAATATTATAATTTCACGCAAAAAAGCAAGCTGTCAAGGATACACACACACATATATAATATATATATATATATATATATATATATATATATATATATACACATATATATATATATATATGTATATACACACATATATATATATATATATATATGTATATGTACATATATTCATGTTACTAGAATGTTAGATCACAGGTGAACAAAATCTTGGGCCTCTGTAATTTACTAGTTTGATGAACCTGATACTCAGTTTGCATTTATGCAGACACAATGGTCAAATTAACATAACAACCATGTTGAGAAATACAAAAAACCATGCCACACATTATAAATAATAATCATATAACCTGCATGTCAATTGAAGTTCCCGTAGTTAGGAAAAACAATCCAAGGAGCAAGCCTCTAAATGGTCTTATGTCAGCTTCAATCTGGGTCCTGAAGTTTGTCTCTGCCAAAATAGCCCCAGCTAAAAAAGCCCCAAGCTGTATTGTGATGTTACATAAAATTTTCAAGTTAATATTTAATTTTATGATTCTTCAAAATCTCTAACTAAAACCCAAAGCATTGAAGAATACAGAACCGTGTCACTAAAGCCCAAATTCTGTGTGCCTAGAGAAGTCCCAGCAATTGTCAGCAAGCAAAGAGCAACAAAAGCCTCTGAGCTCCTTGTATCTGCAACAACCTGAATTTGACCAAGAGTTTACTGCCTAGAACATATAAAAAATGAGTTTGGAATTTTATTTCTTTGGATAAAAATCTTGAAATATATTTGATACTGACCTCAAAAACTCTTCTGAGAATGTACTTTGCCCCAAGAGAAAGAAGACCCAATCCACCTAAAGCTTTTAAACTTTCTTGAGCAAGTGTAGGCCAAATACTCCCCTCGGTTATATTCTATAATGAAAAATAAGAAAGCACAGGATGAAGAATGAATGCAAAGGTCTATGCATATGACTATGAAAAAAAATAGTTAATTGAAGAAAATATAACAATCATGCAACATACAGAATTGCTAACCTCAAATTTACAGTAGGTGAAAAAGAATTGAAAAGGACAAACATAACTAGCACATTCCTGTAACAAGGTGTGCACACAGACAAACACAAGCATGCTGACATACATAAAAAAATGTTTTTACCAGATAAGTATTAAAACAATCTATATACAAATTTTTTTAGGAAAGTGAAGAGGTCCATATCTTTGACAACATGTTACAAGATTTGCAAGCTAAGAGTTTAGCATAGATTTTCTATTTATCTGGGAAAAAGTAACCCTTTATATATGTCAAGGACCACAAATGGAAAAAGTGGATAACTAGTTAATTATGTTAGAAAGAAGGAGAATGCACCTATAACTGATTAGGTCCATTGAGGATGGGTTTATATTAGCAGACCAGTGGCTGCCAATAAAGATCTGGAGTGGTGTATACCCTGCCTTCATTCAATAAAAAAACCCTTTCTTTGCCACTTTTATGATACCAGTTCTTCTGATCACTTGGTCATACTAACACAACATAAGGAATCAACTCGTTTTAAGTTGTTAGGTAGAGGCTCCTCAACATTTTGATATCAAACAGTGCACCACCAATGTGTTACGAAATTTGTTTGTGAACTTACTGTTTCTTGGTAAGCTGTTAGAAAACAATTAAGTTAGTGGGTTATAAATGCAACTATTGCTGTTGCATAAGTTTTTTCAGTTTTTATGTTCATTGTAATTTTTTCTTCTTTTCAGAACCGTTTCCTAAGGTTCCCTATTAGTTCTTTGAGTATTTCCAAGAACTAGTTAGTTTTACAACAATTGGTATCAGCTTGGGAAATCCATTCAGAGTATTGTATTAATGGCGGAAGCTACTCATAATGCAGCAGCCATTAAGGAGATGAAAGAACATTAGTGTTCGAGGTCAAAAAGGGGTGGGCAAAAGATCCAAATTGTGAAATCCAATCTATAATAATCCAAATACATATAACTTTAAGTCTATTTAAATGAATTTTTCCGAAATCCAAATCCATATTTTAGATTTTAAATCCAATCCACTTAATTGGATTTGGACCATTATTTGGATTTTGAAAATCCAAAACAAAGGTTTCTCTGTCTAAGTCAACTCAAGGCAAACGAGGACAAGATCGAGCCAAATCAATCTAGGTCTAAGGTCGAGTAGAGCTAGCCTGGGTCGAAGGTTGAGCTAAGTTGACTCAAACCAAAAGGTCAAACTGAGTCAACTTGAGTCGAAGGATCAAGTCGAGTCGGTCTGGGCCAAGAATCAAATCGAGTCAGCTCGGGCCGAAAGTCAAGACGAGTTGGCTCGGGCCAAACATCGAGTTGAGTTGGCTCAGCCGAAGGTCCAGCCAAGTCTACCCGGACTGACGGGTGAGCAAAGTCAGCCCAGGTCAAAGGTCTTGCCAAGTCAGCCTGGGTTGAAGTTCATTATGAGTTAACTTAAGCTAAGGTTGTGTTGAGTCAACTCTAGCCAAAGGTCGAGCTGAGTTGGCCAAAGCCAAAAGTCGAGCCAAGTCGATCAAGGCCAAAGGTCAAACTGAGTCGGCCAAAGTTGAAGTTTAGGCCAAGTCGGCCTAGGCCAAAGATCAATCAATGTCGGGCTAGGCTAAAGGTTGAACCAAGTCGAGCCGAGTCGACCCGTAAAAAATGTCAAGCTGACTTAGAAACTACAAACTCCAAGCTTTTGTATCAAGTATTCAAATCTAACTTTTGGAAGTGCCTTGGTAAAAGTTTTAGCACTTTGATAAAGTCAATTTACATTATAGTAACTTCACTTCTCCTTCTCTTTAAAATTCTCATAAAAGAAAAAGCATTATTTAAAATGTTTAGCTTTTCAATGAAACATTGGATCATTGGTGTTTCTCAAATTTAGATGGAATAGAATTCTTTCTTATTTAATTAAGAGGTTATTAACCCCTATATAAATAAATAAGTCTGCATCATATTTTAGGAAATATGGATGGCTAATTCTAAGGGATAGATCCCTGTGATTACGGGATCAATCAAACATAAATGAACCTAATAAAGGCAGCACATAACTGTTACTGTTAGATGTTAAGATGTGTGTTTCTGTTATTTGGGCTTAGTCTATTATGTATTAAGGGCATTGGCCCATATCTTACAATATAAATAAATTACCCTATGTGTATGCAACACACACAAGGGATATTCTCTCCCAATCTTCTCTATTTCTCATATGGTATCTAGAGCACAGGAATAGTTCCAGTCAACTCCACGGTCTCCGGCACCCCTCACTGCCGCTGTCGCTGCCGCCGTCGCTGTCGCCGCTGCCGCCGCCGGAGTTCCAGAATCGACCGGCGACCACACCATCGGAATCGTCTCGGCCGGGCGACCACCGTCGTACGAAGATCGCGGCGAACGGACCTCCCACGCGCCTCCACGCGCCGCCGCGCGTGCCGGCGCGTCGCCGGAGCTTTCCGCCGCCGATCAGCACCGCCGTGATCGCCTCCTTGCCCTCTTTCTGGATCTGTGGTCGTTGCGTCAATCGGAGCACTTTGAATTTTTAGGGTTTCTCCTTCCCTATGGCGTCTTCCTCGTCTACAAACACCTCTATTGGTGGCTCATCTTCTGATCCTTCAATATATACCAATTATGTGAATGTACACTTGTCCATTGACAAGTTAGATGGCACAAATTATGCAACATGGGCGTCCGACATCAAACTTTGGTTGAAGAGTCAAGGGTACTTAGATCATCTTACTCAAAATGTGACTACTGCTCCCATAGATGACACTTCCCGCTGGATGAAAATTGATGCTCAGTTGTGCATTGTTATAAAGTCCACCATTCACTCCTCACTGAAACAAATGTTTCGATCCTATGAAACATGTTCAGAAGTATGGGCACAAGCGAAGTTGTTATACACCAATGACACTCAGCGTCTTTATGGTGTTTGTCAGGACCTATTAACTGTTATTGGTCCGCGCAATCCTGGTCCTATGGCAGAATATTTGGGTAAAATTCATGCCCTTCTTCATGACTTTAATGATATATTACCTCCTGCTTCCACTCCTGCTGAAGAATTGGAACAGCGATCAAAGTTCTTCATGTTGTTGGCATTATACGGACTCTCTGATGATGTTTCTCATGTCCGTGATCAGATTTTGGGTTCTCCTGTCATACCCAACTTTACTTCTACTTGTTCTGCTCTTTTGCGTATACCGAGCAAACCAGTCACTGAGACATCCCCTCATACTGATGATTCCTCTGTTATGGCTGCTCAACGTGATGATCGAAGTCGGTCTCGCAAGCCAAGTAAAGGACGTCCAAAATGTGACCATTGTGGCAAGTTAGGCCACAAAATTGATAGATGTTATGCTCTCCATGGACGTCCTCCTCGACCTGTAGCAATGGCAAATTCTGATCCACCTCCCCGATCACCGTCTGCAGACCATCCTACTTCATCTAATATCGTAGACAAACCTGCAATCTTTAACGAATTTCTCAAATGGTATGAGGATCATCAGCACTCTGGTTCCACTACATCTGCATCTGTTGCACGTACAGGTACACCTTTTGTTGGTCTAACTCACTCCCTTGGACCTTGGGTCCTTGACTCAGGCGCCACCGATCATATCACTGGTAACAAGTCCTTGTTTTCTTCCTTGTCATGTCCGAATAATTTACCCTCAGTAACAATGGCTGATGGGTCTAGAGTCTCATCTCATGGTATTGGTACTGTTAATATTTTTCCATCCATATCCATTGATCATGTACTTTATGTCCCTGGGTCTCCCTTCAACTTATTGTCCATTAGTCGTTTAACTCGTACTCTTAATTGTGTTATTTCATTTACTAAAGATTCTGTTTGGTTGCAGGACCGGAGTTCGAAACACATGATTGGCACAGGATGTGAGTCTCATGGCCTTTATCATCTCCGCCCTTCTCCACATGTTGGCGTTGTCATGGAGTCACCATCCCTTCTTCATGCTCAGTTCGGTCATCCCAGTCTTGCCAAACTACAACAACTTGTCCCGAGGTTGTCCACATTATCAAGTTTGTCGTGTGAGTCTTGTCAGTTAGGGAAGCATATTCGTAGTTCCTTTCCTCGTAGTGTCTCACAACGGGCGTCGTCTCCTTTTTCATTGGTTCATTCTGACATTTGGGGACCTAGTCGTGTTAAGTCCATTTTAGGTTTTCAGTATTTTGTTACCTTTATTGATGACTATTCCAGATGTACTTGGTTGTTTTTAATGAAGAATCGTTCTGAGTTGTTTTCTATTTTTCAATCTTTTTTCAATGAAATAAAAACACAATTTGGGGTTTCTATTCGAAATTTACGTAGTGATAATGGCCGTGAATACCTTTCTCAACCGCTTAAACAGTTTATGGCTTCTCATGGCATTCTTCACCAAACCTCATGTGCTTATACCCCTCAACAAAATGGGGTGGCTGAGCGCAAGAATAGACACCTTATTGAAACAACTCGTACACTTCTTATTCATGGTCAAGTACCCTCCCGTTTTTGGGGTGATGCAGTTCTCACAGCATGTTATCTTATCAACCGCATGCCATCTTCCGTCCTAGATAACAAAATCCCTCATTCTATCTTATTTCCTCAAGACCCTCTGCATCCATTACCTCTTCGAGTTTTTGGGTCTACATGTTTTGTTCATGATTTTAGTCCTGGTCTTGATAAGTTATCTCCTAGGTCTCACAAATGTGTCTTCTTAGGATTTCCACGGTCACAAAAGGGCTATAAGTGTTTTTCCCCTTCCCTCAATCGTCATTTTATCTCTGCTGATGTCACTTTTGATGAGTCTTCTTTTTACTTTTCACATCTATCTTCTAGTTCTGTACCTCTCCCTGTTACTGTTGATATTCCTCTTATATGTGATCCTCCTGGTGATGCTCCACCCATTTTGTCTTCTCCTTCTTTAGACTCTCCTTCACCACAGGATCATCCTTCACCTCCACCCCTTCAGGTTTATAGTCGCCGTAATCGTCTCCCTCATGACTCACTTCCGGTGCCGCCTCATGTGTCTCCTCCGGCTCCAGCAACTGAGTCTGACTTGCCTATTGCCCTCCGTAAAGGTATACGCTCTACCCGTAACCCTTCACCCCATTATACTGTTCTTAATTACAACAGATTATCTCCATCTTTTTATACTTGTCTCTCATCCATTTCTTCTGTGTCAATTCCCAAGTCTGTGAGTGATGCCTTAACTCATCCTGGTTGGCGTCAAGCTATGATGGATGAATTAAGTGCTTTACAGGAAAGTGGAACTTGGGAGCTGGTCCAATTACCATCTGGAAAGTCTGTTGTTGGTTGCAGGTGGGTGTATGCTATCAAGGTTGGTCCTGATGGCACGATTGATCGTCTGAAAGCTCGACTGGTTGCCAAAGGCTACACACAGATTTTTGGTTTGGATTATGGTGATACTTTTTCTCCAGTGGCAAAAATGACTTCTGTTCGCCTCTTCATTGCCATGGCCGCTCTTCGCCAATGGCCTCTTTACCAACTTGATGTCAAAAATGCTTTCCTCAATGGTGATTTGCATGAAGAAATTTATATGGAGCAACCGCCTGGCTTTGTTGCTCAGGGGGAGTCATCTGGATTGGTATGTCGTCTTCGCAAATCCTTATATGGCCTAAAACAGTCTCCTCGGGCTTGGTTTGGTAAATTCAGTTGTGTTGTTCAACAATTTGGTATGTCTCGCAGTGAAGCGGATCATTCAGTGTTCTATCGCCACTCGAGTGCTGGATGTATCTACTTAATAGTGTATGTCGATGATATTGTTCTCACAGGAAGCGACTATCTTGGCATCTCTCAGATGAAACAACACCTTTGTCATCATTTTCAAACCAAAGATCTTGGCAAACTCCGGTACTTTTTGGGTATTGAAGTAGCACAATCCAATGATGGTATTGTCATATCTCAGAGGAAGTATGCGTTAGACATCTTGGAGGAAACAGGGTTAATGAACTGTAAATCTGTTGAGACACCTATGGACCCTAACATCAAACTCCTACCAAATCAGGGGGAGCCTTTCTCAGATCCTGAACAGTACAGAAGACTAGTTGGTAAATTAAACTATCTTACTGTTACGCGTCCTGACATTTCTTTCGCAGTTAGTGTGGTGAGTCAATTTCTAAACTCCCCATGTGAAGACCATTGGGATGCAGTTGTTCGCATACTGAAGTATATTAAAAGATCACCTGGAAAAGGTTTGCTATATGGCCCTAACAACGATACAAAAATTGTTTGTTATTCAGATGCTGATTGGGCTGGTTCCCCTTCTGATAGGAGGTCTACTTCTGGATATTGTGTCTCTATTGGTAGCAACCTGATATCTTGGAAAAGTAAGAAGCAAAGTGTTGTGGCAAGGTCTAGTGCAGAAGCAGAATATAGAGCTATGGCATCAGCTACTTGCGAGCTTGTGTGGCTTAAACAATTGCTTAGTGAATTGAAATTTGGAGATGTCACTCACATGATACTTATATGTGATAATCAAGCTGCTCTCCATATTAGCTCTAACCCTGTCTTCCATGAGAGAACCAAACACATTGAAGTTGATTGTCATTTCATTCGAGAAAAAATCATATCCGGAGATATCAAGACTGAGTTTGTTAACTCAAGCAACCAGTTGGCAGACATATTCACTAAGTCCTTACGAGGACCTAGAATTGATTATCTTTGTAACAAGCTTGGAACATATGATTTATATGCTCCAGCTTGAGGGGGAGTGTTAGATGTTAAGATGTGTGTTTCTGTTATTTGGGCTTAGTCTATTATGTATTAAGGGCATTGGCCCATATCTTACAATATAAATAAATTACCCTATGTGTATGCAACACACACAAGGGATATTCTCTCCCAATCTTCTCTATTTCTCATAGTTACAAAAAATACAGCACATCAAATATAAAACTTCCTAAAATACACCATGCCAATCTCTATCACGCCAATCACAGTTTCTGACACTCCCCCTCAAGCTAGTGAATAGGTGTTTTCCATTCCCAGCTTGGATATGATTCCTTCAAAGTTAATGCAGTTCAGCCCCTTGGTGAATATGTCTGCAAGTTGGTTCTGGGTGGATACATATGGTGTGCAAATCATGCCACTGTCTAGTTTTTCCTTGATAAAGTGTCTATCAACTTCAATATGTTTAGTTCTATCATGCTGCACCGGGTTGTGGGCTATGCTAATTGCAGATTTATTGTCACAATATAACGTCATAGGTTCATCCCACTTTATCCTCAAGTCTTCTAATATAATCTTCAGCCATAGAAGTTCACATATTCCGTGAGCCATTGCTCGAAATTCTGCTTCAGCACTTGATCTAGCCACTACACTCTGTTTTTTACTCTTCCAAGTCACTAAGTTTCCACCAAGGAAGGTGCAGTATCCCGTGGTTGATCTCCTATCTACCACTGACCCCGCATAGTTCGCATCTGTATATGCTTCAAGACTTACACTCCTGTTTCGTTTGAACAAAATCCCTCTTCCGAAGGTCCCTTTCAAGTACTGGACAATTCTAAGGGCAGCTTGTAAATGTGCTTCCTTTGGTTGGTGCATAACTGGCTGACTAGACTCACAGCAAACACAATGTCTGGTCTAGTGTGAGATAAGTAAATAAGCCTGCCCACAAGTCTTTGATACATTTCCTTGTCCACAGCAATATCCTCTTCCATACTTCCCAATTTATATTTGGATCAACTGGGGTGCTTGCTGGTCTACAGCCTGTCTTCCCTGTTTCTTTAAGCAAGTTAGTAATATACTTTTGTTGAGATATGAAGATTCCTTTCTTGGAATGACCCACTTCAATTCCTAAAAAATATTTAAGCCTCCCTAGTGTCTTGATCTCAAATTCAGTGGCAAGGCATTCGCTTAACATTTGTTGTTCCTTTTTGTCATCTCCACTTACTATAATGTCATCTACATATACTAATAGAATTGTTACTCCCCCTAAAATTGAATGTTTGATAAATAATGTGTGATCCCCTTGGCTTTATTTGTAGCCCAGACCTGTCATAACTTTGGTAAATCTTCCAAACCATGCTCTTGGGGATTGTTTCATTCCATATATAGCCTTTCTTAATTTGCAAACAGTTCTAGCAGCAACCTGTCCATTGTAACCAGGGGGCAACTCCATGTATATTTCTTCTTCAAGGTCTCCATGTCGAAAAGCATTATTCACATCAAACTGCTGCAGATCCCAATCATTATTTGCTGCTAGTGACAATATTACTCTGACCGTGTTCATCTTAGCAACCGGGGCAAAAGTCTTCAAGTAATCAACTCCATAGGTTTGAGTGAAGCCTTTGGCCACCAACCTTGCCTTGTAACGTTTGATGGTCCCATCTGCCCTATACTTTATTGCATATACCCACTTACACCCTACTGGATTTTTTCCAGGAGGTAGGGTGACAAGTTCCCAGGTCCTATTTTTGTTTAACGCCTCCATTTCCACATCCATGGCATGTTTCCATTTCCTGTCAGACAATGCTTCAGATACAGAGGAAGGTGTGTGTGTGGAGTTGAGGTTAGTGAGAAAAGTTTTATGAGTAGGTGAGAATTTTTCAAAGGATAAGAAATTTGATAATGGGTAACGTGGTTGTTGAGTGCATGTTCTAGTTCCCTTTCTAAGGGCAATGGGTAGGTCCAGAGTTGGTCCACCTGCGCTTCTAGATTTCCAGAAACAAATTCATTAGAATCATTGGAATTTATAGGATTTGAAGGTGTTACCTCGTGCAGTGATGGTGGGTTGGATTCTTGGACATTGCCAGGTTCTAGAATGGCCTTTTCTCTCCTTGAAAATACTAGATTTTTCCCAAATTTTCCGCCGCCATCAGGTGCAGGTCTCGCTGGTTCAGGTGCAGGTTCAATTCTTCCCTCAATTTTAGGAACAACAATGCCATTTGTCCCAATTTCAGGTCCAAACGTCATGTTTGGGAACATGAGAGTCTCATCTTCCTCTCTTACATTCTCCCCCTGAAGATGAGGCTGTTTGAAGTAGCTCTCTTGTTCGTTGAAGGTGACATCTCTTGACACATAGAATTTTTTGGAAAGGGGTTGAAAACATTTGTACCCCTTTTGTGTGGTAGAATACCCTAAGAAAACACATTTGACAGCCCTAGGATCCAATTTTCCCCTTTCATTACTATGAACATGTACAAAGGATACACACCCAAATATTCTAGGTTGGAGTTTATTTGTAGGGTCTAAGTGTGGATAGAATGAGGATAAAACTTCCATGGGACTTTTTGAGTTTAAAACTTTAGTAGGTAACCTATTGATTAGGTAGGTGGCAGTAAGAAGGGCTTCCCCCCAAAATCTCTTAGGAACATGATTTTGAAAAAGTAGAGCTCTAGTTTGATCTAAAAGGTGACCATTTTTCCTTTCTGCAATCCCATTCTGTTGGGGTGTGTTCACACATGAGGACTCATGGATTATCCCTTCCTTTTGGCAAAAAGAGTTTAGTACAAGATTAAAGTAGTCCTTGGCATTGTCGGACCTAATTCTTTTGATACTAACCCCAAATTGATTTTTAATCATTGAGACAAACTGGACAAACACAGAACTAACTTCAGATTTTTGTTTCAATAGAAAAACCCAAGTCACCCGAGTACAATCATCAATGAATGTTAAAAACCATTTTGCACCTGAAATATTAGGAACATATGCAGGACCCCATACATCAGTATGAACAAGGGAAAACGGGAAAGGACTCATCTTGTTGCTAATGGGAAAAGGTACACGTTTGTGTTTCGCAAACTCACACACCTCACAATGGAGACTCTCCACATTTAAATATTTAAACAAGGAAGGGAAAAGCAATTTTATAACTCGAAATGACGGATGTCCTAGCCGACAATGATAAAGTTGAGCTTTCTCTTTGTTGGTCATGGTGGATTTAGAGATGAGACTCTTGTTAGGCAGATTAGGATCCTCCATGTAATATAGGCCATTCCATTCTCTAGCATGTCCAATCGTCCGCCCCGAGTTCTTGTCCTACAATATACAAGTGTTGCTATAAAAAACAACATTACATGAAAGATCTTTGGTGAGTTTTTGTATAGAAATCAGGTTGGTAGATAGTTTAGGGACATGAAGGACATTTTTTTAAGTCATAGATGGACTTATTTGGACGTCTCCTTGTCCGGCTGCAGTTATGAGGGTTCCATCTGCTGTGGAAATTTTCTTGTTGCTAGGACATGGGGAATATGTGGAGAAGTATTTGGGTAGGGGGGTCATATGGTCAGTGGCTCCAGAGTCTAATATCCAGTAATGTGTAAATGGTGTATCTGAAACATTGAGCCCAAACAAAAGTGGAAACTTACCAGAATATGTCAAGGAGCACGTACCTGTGGGCTTCTCCAATTTACTAAGTATGGATCTTACTCGTTCTATCTCTTCATGATTCAACTGGACAACTTCTTCACCTTGTCCATTAGCAATGTATGCTTTCACTTGCCCTCCTTTTTTCTATGGACCTCCTTTCGGTCCCCATTCTCGGCTTGGGTTTTTCGGGCCCCATTTTCGGCTTGGGGTTTTCCTATCTTCTCCTCTCGAGCCCCATTCTCTACTTGAGGTCTTTCCATCTTTCAGCCCCCATTCTCGGCTTGGGGGCTTTCCATGTAATTTCCAGCACTTTTCCCTTGTGTGGCACGGCTTGTTACAATGTGTACACCAAATCTCTTCATGTTTTTTCTCCATACTGGGAACCCAGTTTTTCCTCTGGTTGGCAACCATGATTGTTCCTCCTTCAGCTATCATTGCAGAGCTTTCGGTGGTTGAAGTCTCCAGCATCAGCCCTCTTCTGCTTTCTTCACTCCGGATAATGGCTACCACTTCATTAAGCCCTGGGACTTTCTCTTTTCCCAGGATTTGAATTCGGACCTGGTCATACTCAAGATTTAGGCCTACCAAAAAATCATAGACCCTATCTTGTTCAATATACTCTTTTAGAATTGCTGAGTCTTCTGAACACTTTGCTTTTATAACTCGATAGTGATCCAATTCCATCCATAGAGACTTGAGTTGATTGGCATATTCTGTAATGGATTTGTTTCCCTGTTTGGTAGCCACGGTTTTCACTTTTACATCATAAATTTGGGCAGCATCCTTGGCCTTAGAGTAAGTTTGTTCGAGTGCCTCCCAAATTTCCTTTGCTGATTTCAGAAACTTGCAGGTATCACTGATTTCTGGGACCATTGAATTCCACAGCCACACCATGATCATGGAGTCTTCTTCATCCCATGATTTGAATTTGGGATCAGTCTCATCAGGTGCATCACCCGTCAGGTGACTGATCTTCCCTTTCCCTTTCAAGATGGTCTTAATGATTTGAGACCATTTGAGGTAGTTCTTCCCATTTAACCGATAAGCGGAATGAACATTCTGCAGTTCTCCAGCAGTCTGGGGTCTGTCCCCCGTCTCCAGATTCACGACTTCAGCCATACCTAGGTGCGATCAAGGTAGAGAGGGTTGTGCTGCAATGAAGGCTTATAACAAGGCCTAAAGGTTGCGCAGCAATGAAGGCTGCAATTTAGGGTAAAGGTTGCGCAGCAATGAAGGCTGCGGTTTAGGTTTAATGGCACGGTCAGAGACTCCCAAGGATTGGGAGCTCTGATACCATCTCAAATTTAGAAGGAATAGAATTCTTTCTTATTTAATTAAGAGGTTATTAACCCCTATATAAATACATAAGTCTGCAGCATATTTTAGGAAATATGGACTGCTAATTCTAAGGGATAGATCCTTGTGATTACGGGATCAATCAAACATAATTGAACCTAATAAAGACAGCACATAACTGTTACAAAAAATACAGCACATCAAATATAAAACTTCCTAAAATACACCATGCCAATCTCTATCACGCCAATCACGGTTTCTGACAGTGTTAAGAAGAAAAAACCTACGAACTTCTTAAATGTGGTACCATGATATCTTGTGAGTTTTCTCACAACTGATTGGTGTCAAATCTCACATAGTTGGTAGCTAGGCAATGTTAATCATAAAGAACACTAGTAAATCTCATTTGATAACTCCATCAGTTTATAAAAAGAAGAAAGCGGAAAGGCAATATGTTAAATTACATCTCACCTGGCTCTCTAGTATAGGAAGTATGACTAAAAGAGGAACAACTGCTAAGTCCTGGTATAACAAGCAGAAAAGGAACAAAGTTAATTATATCAAGCATACAAGATGAGTCCTAACAACCACATCTCCTTTTTTTTATAAAAAATAAAAATAAAAATCATACTTGGAGAATGAGACTGTAACATGCAAGAGTTTAGGACAAAAACCTGCAGAAGAAGTATTCCAAGAGTTGCTGAACCAAATCTTGTTGGAAGCTCACCTTTCTCTGCTAAAAGCTACAAATACATTCATGATTGATAAGTTGAATTATCCATATTTAATGTCACACATGACAGTGGATTCATGCATGGGGAACACTTAAAATTAAACCTTGATTTCTTTTGAATGCAGTAAACAAGACAAGGTAATAGCAGACTAATGAACAAGGCTGGACAAAGAAGTTTACAAACCAAGAGATTGCATACTAGAGGAGGAGAAACATGATGGGGCAAGACTAAAGGATGAAAATGGCATGGTCAGCTACAAAAGAAACCATCTCTCTCTCTCTCTGTGTCTCTGTGTGTGTGTGTGTCTGTGTGTCTGTGTGTGTGTACCTGTGTCTGTGCCTGTGTCTGTGTTTACGTATACATTGTATTCACTACAAAAAATAATTACCACAAGCTCTGTGTCTGTGTTTACGTATAAATTGTATTCACTACAAAAAGTAATTACCACAAGCTCTTCCATTCAGTGTTTTCTCCAAAACTTACAAACTATGTTGGAATGCGAATACCTTCATAAATATTTTTAAAAGCAAGAAAGTGTTTGTTAGTATCAAATTAAAACTCTTCAGAACTTCCTTGGATCTTTCAAAAGTCATGAAATTATATTTATTTTATTGAATGCATACAACGTTTCCTATTTATTGTAAATATTAAAAGTAAAAGTATTAGTGAAAAATGTGCATAAGTCAAAACATGGTGCTATTGTTACATCAGCATCATGTCTTTCATGCAAACAAGGTGAACAAATTATACAAACAAATACCTGTAGAACAAATGCAGAAGATGACAAAGACAAAGCAGCACCAATCACTACAGCTTCATCGACACTCCTTATGTTCACCTATGAATACGATTTTAAAATTAATTAGATAAAACAATGAAGCCTCTTCAAGTTTTATTGACATTATACTTTTTCATATCCAGACATAATTAATTATCTTTATAAGTAAACAATCATCTTAAAATATTAAGCTGTTAGATGTAGGTCTAAAGAGAGTTATATGTGAAACATGCTCCCAAATGCAAAAGACATTTAAGGCAGAGAAAACACACCACACTTGACTTTGAGCAGAAAATTTAATTTAATGAAATAGGGGCAGTGAGGAAGGAACTTCATAGTCCATGTCCGACAAGATGAGATAGGTTACATGGATAAGCCAAGCCATTGCTAACAAAAGAACAAAAGAAAGCCACATAGGGATTCTAATAACAAACTTAAAAACTAAAGGACCATCCTGTATCTGGTCAACTAGGATCTTTAAGAATGTGTAGGAGGTGGGAGCCACTTCCTAAAGGATCAAGTTTTAGACAAGAGCCTATAGTACTTTCTCCTTTGACAGTGTTTCTAGTGTAAATGCATGTAGATGCATTCTGTCTATCTATCACTCACCAGAATTCTCTCAAAATTTAGAATCTTTACTATTAAATTTCTTACGGGAAAGTTTATGTACTCTGTATGTGTGCATTCTATCAGTCTCTGTGTCTCACCAGAATGACTGTAATTTATGATCAACTAAAGGGTACAAACAAAAAACTAGGAAAAATTGTTAGATATAGGAACCTTACCAGATCAGGCCTAGAGTGGAAAAGGAATTCCAAAATTTTTGTTCCAACAGCTCCATTTGGAGGAAGCTCAAAAGCAGTAAATGCTAAAGTAGACAGTAAAACCTACAAAGTGTTTAAATAAATATTAAAACAAGGACAGAAAAACCACAAATCAAATTTTATAAATTTTGCAAAAGAAATCAGAATGTTCCAAAAAAAGTACTAGAACAATTATAAAGAATGAATAACTAAAAAAATTAATCAATGCTAAAAAAATGATCATCTACGAGAAATATGTATTCTCTAATATACGTGAAGCTAAATGATGAATAACGAAATGAAAATGGCTTAGGAAATTTTTCTTTCCGTGCCCATTATCACTCCCAAAGCATCATACCTGAGCCAATCCCATTCCAAAAGCATACTTTGCAAGAGCTTTTAGACGTGCAAGTGAAAGCTCTAAACCCATCTCAAACAGCTGAAAAGAAACAAACATTTCTTTAGAGAAAATATACAGTATGTTTATCAGAAATTTTCCTGAGGATTATCACCATGAAATTGATGCCGGTGAGACTTTTAAAAGGTTCTTCCATAGCCACCAATCATAGTTTAATGTGCATGACACCACACCATAAAACAAATATGAACAGAAAAGTGGTTTGGATCAACCAATGCTATTGTCGAAATTTAAAAAAAAAAACAAAAAAACTAATAGGTAACCTATGAGTTTCAAGAACGATGTTGAAAATAAAAGCAATCAATGCAGTAAGTACTAGGAGTTGTTTCTTGGATTACTAGCTTTAATGATATGGAGCAATGAAAAAACAGGCTAATATCTAGGTGTTTTAGATTTCTAGTTTTTACAAAATAGAGTAATAACATGGCTAAAACTTGTTTAAATATTAGAATTTTAAAGCTTCATTTGAGGGAGACAGACACATTGGGGGAAAAGCAATAACTAGAGAAGCTGCAGTAACGTATCTTACCAAGAAAAGAATCCCCCATTCGGATAAAACTTTAACATCTGTAAGGTTTCTAATTAAACCAAACTGATTGAGTACCACACCAGCACAAAAGAAGCCAAGTATCTGAAAATAACAACCATTAAATTGATTTCAATTATTAATATAAGAAAGTAAATAGATAACTAAGCCTATTCCACTATTATGTGTGAGATTCAACATGTATGTTCACATTGTTTTCAAAATTTAAATAAATTCAAACTAATTTCTAAGCACAACAATTAATTGCAAACTAATTTCTGAGTACAACAATTATTGAAACTGAACTACGAATCTAGATCTTGACAGCGATTAGAACTGTAATCTCAAATTCATAGAAAAGAAAAGCAACATTCAAAATTTGTTTGTTAAATACTATCATGTTCATGAGAACACATATAATATTGATAACTGATGGGAATCAATTCGTACACAACCTCCAAAGCAATATTTGTAAAAATAACTTGAAGACTAAGATTTTGTTAGGTTCCTGGGTTTGGAACCTAACTAAGAACACTAACAGTAGGTAGAAACACTAATGGAAGAATGGGGGCTTTCTATTATTCACCGTAAAAGAATCCTCTTTACAAAGAATGGGTTGGGAGCATAACCTCCCTGGTTGAGAGCATAACCTCTCTCTACAGGCTAAAGACTTGACTTTACACAAAATACACTTGATACCCTCTACAGAGTTACAAGAGCTCTATTTATAGTAACTCTGACCATCTCCCCCTTTACAACCGACACCCTCACACCCTTAACCGCTCAGTCCTCAACCCAATCTATCCTAACATCCTAAATCCTAACATTACACCCCGCTGCAGAACAACCTTGTCCTCAAGGTTGGAACCGAAAAGCTTGGTCTCTTGGCTCCTCTTCATCATCTTGTTATCATATGAAGTGAACCCACTGGCTACTGCCCTCCAATTCAGGTCTGGAGGCTTGGGTGGTGGCAATTCCTCCTCCAATAACTTCCCTTCTTCCTGGATTCTATTAGCTTCCAGCATTCTGGTCACCTTTTTTCTAGAATCACAGGCCCTGAGAGAATGGTCTTCGAGGTCTTTCGTTGCTTTAAGCCGCTCTCTCCCCTCTGCCGGTGTATCAAAAACTGCAAGTCCCCTTTTTTGTTCGCTGGCCCACCTCCTCACATAATCCATTCTTCTCTCCCGGGCATTGATTCTTCCATCCACTCTTCCCTCCGAAGCCTTCATTCCTTCTTCCATCACGCTTCTCTCCCACTGATTCATCCCTCCTAGACCGTTCGGTTCCTGGCATCCTCTTCCGTTTGGGTCCGGCAGTCCTCTCCAGTGCGGATCCGGCAGTCCTCTCTCGTTCGGTTCTGGCAGTTCTCGACCGTTCGGTTCCTGCAATCCTCTCGGGTTCGCATCCGGTAGTCCTAGTCTGTTTGGTTCCGGCCGTCCTCTTACGTTCGGCTCGGGCAGTCCTCTCCGTTAGGTTCCGACCATCCTTTCACAATCGGATCCAGCAGTCCTCGACCGTTCGGTTCCGACAGTTCCCTCATGTTCGGTTCCGGTCGTCCTCTCACGTTCGGATCCAACAGTCCTCTGTCGTTCGGTTCCTGTAGTCCTCTCAGGTTCGTCTCTTGTAGTCCTAGCCCGTTCGGTTCTAGCAATTCTCTCACGTTCGATGCTGGGACGTATTCTTCCGCGGTTCCCGACTACTTACTGGCCGCCACCCTTTCAAAGATGGTACCCTCGTTCCGTTCTCCAAATCGCACCACCACTGCCCCCTTCAGACCTTCCCAAGAACGATTCTTGGCTTTCTCCTTCCAGGCTCTAAACCAGTAGCCAGTGCTCCCCTCCATATTGATGTCAGCTAGGCGCACCTTTTCCTCCTCTATCACACCTTGCAACTCGAAGAACTTCTCTGCCTTAGAGACCCACCCCAACATATCAAACCCTTCGAAAGTGGGTAGTTCTACCCTTTTTCCCCAATTAGGTTGGGCGTCTCTTCGGTCTTCATCCAGTTCCTCCTCCGAGCATTCCCTTCTCCTTCTCTGATTCTCGTTAACAAAATGTTGATCTTCATCTACAGACCTTGGACTGCCTTCTAATCCCTTTTCCTGGTTCCACACCCTTCCTCCAAGAACTCGCAAGAGTTCTCTAGTTTCCTGCCGCATTTCTTGCATATTTCTTCTCCATTCTGCTAGCTCCCTTTTTTGTTCGCTGATCCTCCTTTCCCAAGAATTGTCTCTTCCTTCCATGCTTCCCCCCTTTCTTGATCACTTCTTGATCCGTTCTTGACCCAATCTTGATCCAACATCGCTCTCCTAAGGATATCCGGCAGCTTCTCGATCCGGCAGTTTCTTGATAACATCTTGATCCTTTCTTGATCTGGCACCCCTCTCCTAAGGATCACCGCAAGTTCTCCATTTGATACGACAACGCTCTAGATGATCCGACTGCTTCCCGAAACGGCAGGTCGGACCAATTTGTTAGGTTCCTGGGTTTGGAACCTAACTAAGAACACTAACAGTAGGTAGAAACAGTAATGGAAGAATGGGGTTTTTCTATTATTCACCGTAAAATAATCCTCTTTACAAAGAATGGGTTGGGAGCATAACCTCTCTCTACAGGCTAAAGACCTGACTTTACACAAAATACACTCAATACCCTCTACAGAGTTACAAGAGCTCTATTTATAGTAGCTTTGACTTGCTCCCCCTTTACAACCGACACCCTCACACCCTTAACCGCTCAGTCCTCAACCCAATCTATCCTAACATCCTAAATCCTAACAGATTTCCAAGTAGTTATTTTGGTACATAACAAATACATCTGAATGGAAATAGATATTGAGTTGAGGTAGATCTTAGTATCTCCAATCTATAGTTATTCAAATCATCATCAAACCTTAAGTTGTGCATCCTTCTCATCTCGTGATGCTTGTGTTTGTCTCATTTAGTTAGAGAATGCCTTAGTTTATTTTAGCTTATGCCTTAGTTTATTTTAGCTTACCAAACTAATGAAGGAATTTAACTAAACTAATAATGTTGAGCATTAAATGACAATGAATAATGCTTACGATCATTGAGATGATAGACAACATAATTTCAAGAGCAAAACTTCAATAAGAAAAAGAGAAAAAGCTAAACTCCAAGAACTTCTTACAGGACTGGCTTTCAGTGACTTGAACATAGGCACAATAATGACGGTCACAGCCAAGAAAGTAAGAGTGTCCAATCCTAAATCATTGATTACATCAACAGCTCCAGCAACATCATAGGCTACATTTGTTTGCAGCCTTTCCCAACGCGGCCTATACAAACCTTTCCAACCAGAACTTAAAGGAGCATAGAGAGGAGGCTTTTTAAAGAAATTTTCTGACACAGAACTCCCATGAAATATCCAATGACTAGCACCATGTGGCAGTACCGGCACTTTCTTGTTGACAGAATAAAGCATAAAAATAGAATTTCTATAAACTCGTGAAATAGCATGAGAGCAACCCGGACTCTTCTGTTTGGTAAGGTCATATCCCTGCAGAGAAACAATATTCCAAAAAGAACTTATGCAACAAGCAACAATATGAATTAGATTATGCAACAAGATTAATTTACTCTAAAATTTTGATCCTAACTCCTCCCTCTAAACGGCCTTTTGAGGTAAGAGTTTCCAAATCTTTATTAGCTCTTGTCATACACAATCTCTAAGAAAGACTAGGGTTTTTCTCAAGAATTAAAGTTTAACAGTCAATTCTCAGTTCCTGTCTTCTCAATGGTAGGAACTGACTCTATTATTTGAATATGCACTGGATTCGATTGAACTTCAAAGTCTAAACATCTTCAATTTCTCTATTACTACATTATTGCAGAGAAATGTCCAAGATGGAAAAGAAATTTTCTTGCAGCTTGATATATGAACAACTCAAATAGCATGACCCTCCATACCCAACTAAACCAACAATGATAACCGACGAAATCATAAAAAAAATGCATAGAAAGAGATGTTACCTTAAAGCTTTGGCACCAAGCTAAAGACTCTAACATAGTGGCAGTGCTTACAAAGCAATGAAACCCAACTTGGGAAAGCTCACTTGCGTTTGTTTGTTCCGCTTATAGACACGAACAAAGAATTCGAAATATGGTGAAAGAAAAAAAAATGATCTTTTGAGTGTGCTGTCATTCGCTGCCTCAGAAAATAGAGGTGGAAAAAGGCACACGTGCACGTAGGAAGCTGTGAAAGGTAGAAAACTCTGCAGGAAATGGAAGGGTCGTAGAAAGAATTTGCATGATCTTGCAAATGTTGGAGTATCATTAATGGGATAAGAGTAAGTTTGTGTGAATGGGTGAGCACCACATCCACAAGAATTTCAGTTTCACTGATGTCCGATGTGGTTTTCGTGGATCACAAACGCTGTTCAGATTTTTAAAGTCAGACAACACGCAATTTCCATGTGGCTTTATTTTCCATGTCATTATCCCAAAGTGCATATTACATGCTGAAATTTAATTTTGGTGTATTTTGCTTCATAAATAATTTCTTGTTTTAAAATAGAAACATTTAATACTTCTATTTAATAAAATACAAAATTTTGATCCAATTTACATATTTACATTAATATATCTTTTCTGTTTTATTTCAATTGAAACTTGTATTCACCTATTCCTTTAAGCATCATAAGAAAAAAAAAAACTTTTGAATTGTGCATTCTTAAAATTAAAATAACTTTTAATTGAAATTTTTAGAAGTTCTTTCTCTTTAAGAAAATATTTTTCAAAATACATAATCCATAACTAAAATATGACTTTCGGATTATACATTTCAAAAGTGAAAATAACTTCTAAATTGTAAAATTAAGAAGTATTAGCTTCTGGATTAAATAATTTAAAAACTATTTTTGGCTTCCAAATTATATAATCCTGTGATGTTAGGAACAATTTCACTTAGGTCATAGATCGGTAAAACACCGACCAGATAGACATCTATGGAAGGTTATATAAAAATGATAAAGGGTTGAATAGTAAATATATGTGATGAAATTGAATAAGAGGTTAGAAAATAATAAAAAAGAAGAGGGAAGGCAGAGATGAGGAAAAAAAAGATGATAAATGGCCTACAGATACTAGGAAGAAGACATATCTTTGGATGTCCTGGTTGATTATTCTTTCTTCTCGCAGTTGTTCTTCCCAGCTTGAGGTATTGAAGATCGTTTCAAGTTGCATCAGCCGCTGTTCAGAATGAGCCAACTCGATTTCGTCCAAATCTTCCAGTTGGCGAGGTGGTTGGTTACGAGGAATTTCGTCCAGTAAAAAAGAAACCCTTATAAGGGATTGGGGCAATTTGTCGGACACCGGATTTTCAAAAACTTTCCTTTAAAGTATTTAAATGAAAACTGGTATAAATATAAAATTCATCGTCCACCACCTTCATTTACATAAGCTTATGATAGAGAGCGTTTTTTGGTTTCAAGAAAAAAAGCAAAAGAACACCTTTCTGGAAGGGGCAATGCCAAAATAGGCACAGAGGATCTGGAATGCCTCAGCAAACGCCCAACTATTTGGACACCAGACTTAGGTTGATAACTTTGAGAGTTTATGTAAATTTATAGGGTCTTGTAAATTGGTTAACTCGTTAGTGAAGAGTGCTTCTAATCTAAAGAAGGAATGAAGACGGGTTGAATAAAAAAACACTCAAACCCTAATCGTAGAGATTTTACTCCACAAATGTGTCCCAAATGATTGTTTTTGCTTAAATGTTTTCTATTTCTCATAGAACTCGCTAAATTGTTCAAACTCGCAAGTTTGACCGAGTGAAATGGGTCTACATTCAAATCTATCGAGTTCACTCGAGAAACGACTTTGCTTTGGTACTGATTCGAAAGGCATGACTAAAAACGTAAACTTATGAGTTTGATAACTATGAATTAGAGTGGCGTTTATCAAGATTAAAATTTCCTTTTCTAGGTTACTTAAAGGAAAAAGGCAACTGTTTAAATGTTTTGGTTGACTGGATTTTATCTGTTAGCTAGAACAAATCCCAAATTCTCTTTTTAAGGAAAAAATAGTCTTCTTGTAGAATATGAAAGTCAATAAATGATTCCCATATTGTTCAATCCAAGAAAGGTAAAATGGAAAATGTATTTATATAAAAGTACAAGAAGAAACTTACGGAGTTGTAAGAAGAAAGTGTACATTATATATGTAAGAGAATTAGACCAAAATTTCACATTTTTTTAATGAGATAATCATGATTACAAATGAAAAAAATAATTGAACAAAATTGTTATTTGGCAAACTTTATAGTGAAATAAATAGAAGATACTTTTTCTAGTCAACTTGCATAGATTTTGCGTGTTAAGGCAATCAGGAGCCAAATAATTGGGTCTTACTACTACAATTAGTATGCTAAAGACTTCAATCTTCAATTTTGTGAAAGAAAGGGTGATGAAAAGATGAAGGGATGGAAGGAAAAATGCTTAAGGTCATGGAAGAGAAGTATTGATCATAGTTATAATGCAATGTATCCCAGCATAACAATGAGTTGCTTCAAACTACCACCAATCACATTAAAAATGTGAAAATTATATTCTTTAAGAGAGGACTCATAGGTGGTAGGAAAATGCATTGCATGAAGAAGGAATGAGATCTTAGCTTTAGAATGACTCAAGCTATGTTAGTAAAATAGTGGTGATGTCTAATCCATTGTAAGATTATCTCATGGACCAACTTTATCGCATTGACAATGTTAACTAACTTTGTCATAACATCCATTAGGTTTCAATTGATGTTAATATTTTGAATATTCATACCTCCTTCCTCATTATTTGTTCAGAAATAAAGACAATGTTCCTTGTGTTACCAATGAGGTGCATTGGTGTCTTGAAGACAATGATTTTGATGATGTTACAAAGTGAAGAATATGAAGACCCTTGTTGCATTAAGTTTAAAAGCATTTCTGTATAACATAAGAGACCAAGACCGAGCGGTTAGGACTTAGCAGTGGAAGACATGACCGAGACCAAATGAGGTATGACCAAGACCGAGCGGTTAGGACCGAGCAGTGAAAGGCGTGACCAAGAGCAAGCAAGACATGAACAAGACCAAGCGGTTGAAAAGTGAAGTGGTGGTAGGAAGAATTGAGTTCTGGAACCCAGCAAAGGCATGACTGTGACTTAACAGTCACTAACAGATGAAGGTTGAACACTAGCTGAACACAAGCCGAATGATGTTAAGTGTAGAATAAAATGTTAGAAATTGGAAGACAGAGAGAAGTTTAGCCGAACGATGGACAACAGTAAGAAAGAAGAAGAAGAGCACCGAATGGTGGAAAGCTGTGAGAAAGAAGAAGAAGGAAGCCGAACGGTAGAAGGTTGTGACGACTAAAACCGAACGGTAGAAGGAGTTGAAGAACTAAAGCCTACTGGTTTGAAGAGTCAATATTCAAATTGTTCCAAGTCTCGTAGATAATCGATTATCAGTTACAATAATCGATTATCACTAGCAGTTATGGTATGTCTTTTCAGTTTCTGACCTTACACGAACCTAGGCTTATAAATATAGGTATTCACAACTCTTAGAAAACAACTTTTCATTTTGAAAGTATTAGAGTTGTGTGCCTAAGGGAAGCTCTCTATGAGTGAAAAGGAATCTATCCAATTTAAGAATACAGTGCATCTGAGGAAGTTCTCAAGTGATAGTTCTTGCTTTTGTGAAGCCTTATGAATAGGAGAAGCTCACGCTTTGTGTGTCAAAGGTCGAAGCGGTTCTCTTCAAGTTGGCAGAGTTGTTGCTTTTGGTTCGTTTGTCAAAGGAAGGTTTCTTGTGTTCTTAATTTCTATTCATCTTGTTGTATTTGTGAAATAGTATTTTAGTGAAAAGGTTAATCACTATTTATGGTGATTAACGACTAGAAGTAGAATCTTTTGATTCGAACCAGGATAAAAATCATTTGTGTGATTTTTCTACTCCATACACTCTTTATATTTTCTGCACTCAACTGTTCGATAATATTCTTGTAAGAAAATTAAAGGAACCATTTTAAATTGACCAAACACGCTTTCCGCAATTTTATTCCGCTGCTCGACTCGACGATACCGGTTGTTTTAACCAACAATTGGTATCAGAGCTTGCTTTTATATTCTTTCAAATTTTTTGAAAATGGCCGGTCATCAAAATTAAGTATATGTCGAGGGTGTTTCCATCAATAGACCACCACTTTTTACTGGTGATAACTATGCATTCTGGAAAGGCAGAATGAAAATTTTCATGGGGTCTATTGATAGAGACATATGGGAAGTTGTAAAAAATGGTCCTTATATTCCTAAAAGTATTGTTGATGGTGTTGAAGTGGAAAAACCATTTTTTAACTGGACTGTGAATGAAAATAGAATGGCACAATATGATGTTAAGGCCAGAAATATAATTTTATCTAACTAACCCTTGATGAATTCGTCAAAGTTTCTGTTTATAAAAGTGCTCAGGAAATGTGGAACTTTTTAGAAGTCACTTATGATGAAGTCTCAAATATGCCTAAGTTGACATTTTCAAATTCAAGCTCTACATCAAACTCCTCAAGCAAAGGCGATTCTAGTAAGCAAGAAAATTTATGCTTAATGGCCAAAAGTGAATCATCTAGAAGCCAACTCTTGAAGAAAAAGAAGGGCAATCAAGGCTCCTCATCAAGCTTCAAATGTTATAGATGTGGTGAAAAAGGCCATGTGAAAGCAGATTGTCTAAACAAAAAGAAGAAGGCCTACATTGATTGGAATGATAATGCATCAAGCACCTCTAGTTCAAGTGATTCTGTTGAAGAAGCAAACTTGTGTTTGACAGCTAATACTAATGACACTACAAGCCAAGTAAGTTTCTCTAGCCTTGACACCAGTGAATTTGATGTACAAAAAGCTTTTCTTGAATTGCTTGATGAATCTGAGAAATTGAATGATGCTCATAAAAATTTGAAAAAGGAATTTAAAGAATTGCAAATTAAATATAAGAAGGCATTAGGTGAGGAAGTAATTTTGAGAAATAAAATTTGCAACTTAGCGATGAAAGAGTCTTCAAATGTTGAACATCCTGTTGAATGTCTTTCACGTAAGAGTCATATGCTTGATATTAACATTCTTGAAAATCTTCTTGAAGTTGCAAACTAGAAATAATAATGTTAAAATGCCTATACCTATTAAAAAGATTTATAAAAACAAAATTAAAAAGAATAACCAAATCAAAAGAACTCGTAGAGTTTGGGTTGAAAAAGGAACTTTTGTGAAAAATAAGATGCATGATGTTTGTTGTTTCTATTGCATGAAGCATGGTCATACTTCTAACAAATGAGACATTAAACATTTTGGAGTGCCAGATGAAAATATACTTGGATTCCTGTTATAAAGTAATTTGTCTCTGATCTCAAAGGACCCAAATGAGTTTATGGGGACCAAAACTCTATTGTTTTGTTTTGTAGGTTAAATTTTTTAAAGGAAAAGAAAGCTCTATGGTATCCTGGTAACTTTTAAGAGCTTTGAAATAATTTTTGAATGTTAGATGTGTCTTAGGATGGAAAATTGACCCAAATTTGCGTTTTTTGGAAATTAACGTAAATAATCAATTACCAAGGTGTAATAATCGATTATCTCGGTCTCAAAATATGAATTTTGAAAATTTGGCTCGCAAATAATTGATTATTTAAAGTGATAATCGATTATCTTAAGTTTTTTTTTAAAATTAATTAATTTTTTTTAAGAATCTGGTTTTGATTTTAAGAGGAATATTACATTTGGGGGGAGTAATATTTTTAAAAGACCTAAATTCCTTTTAAGTTAACTAATTTTGGGGGAGATATATGAGTTTGTTTGATATCTTATTGTTTATCTCCACTCTAGATTAATTACTCTTTTCCCCTTATAATATTGGAATTGCATTTTTCTCTTATTCAGGAGGAGCAACACTTGAGGGAGAAATTTTATTACTTACTTTTTGCTTATGATAAAAAAAAGGGGAGAAACATCTCTTGTGTAGTTGCTACTAACTTGTTCTTTGCCTTTTAGTTTAAAATTTGTTCAGATTTTCAAAAGATGCTTTTAAACAAATAATTTGTTATCATCATACAAAAGGGGGAGATTGTTACCAATGAGGAGCATTGGTGTCTTGAAGACAATGATTTTGATGATGTTACAAAGTGAAGAATATGAAGACCCTTGTTGCATTAAGTTTAAAAGTATTTTTGTATAACAAAAGAGACCGAGACCGAGCGGTTAGGATCGAACAGTGTAAGGCATGACCGAGACCAAGTGAGGTATGACCAAGACCGAGCAGTTAGGACCGAGCAGTGGAAGGCGTGACCAAGAGCAAGAAAGGCATGAACGAGACCAAGCAATTGGACAGTGAAGTGGTGGTAGGAAGAATTGAGTCTTGACAATCGAGCAAAGGCGCGACTATGACTGAACGGTCACTAACAGATGAAGGTTGAACACTAGCTGAACACAAGTCGAATGATGTTAATTGTAGAATAAAATGTTAGAAATTGGAAGACGGAGAGAAGTTTAGCCGAACGATGGATAACGGTAAGAAAGAAGAAGAAGAGCACCCAATGATGGAAAGATGTGAGAAAGAAGAAGAAGGAAGTCGAACGGCAGAAGGTTGTGAGGGCTCAAACCGAACGGTAGAAGGAGTTGAAGAACTAAAGCCGACTAGTTTGAAGAGTCAATATTCAAATTGTTCCAAGTCTCATAGATAATCGATTATCACTTACAATAACCGATTATCACTAGCAGTTGTGATATGTCTTTTCAGTTTCAGACCATGCACGAACCTGGACTTTAAATAGAGGTCTTCACAGCTCTTAGAAAATAACTTTTCATTTTGAGAGTATTAGAGCTTTGTGCCTAAGGGAAGCTCTCTATAAGTGAAAATGAATCTATGTCATTTGAGAATACAATGCGTCTGAGGAAGTTCTCAAGTGATAGTTCTTGTTCTTGTCAAGCCTTGTGAATAGAAGAAGCTCACGCTTTGTGTGTCAAAGGTCGGAGCGATTCTCTTCAAGTTGGCAGAGTTGTTGCTTCTGGTTCGTTTGTCGAAGGAATGTTTCTTGTTGTTCTTAATTTCTATTCATCTTGTTGTATTTGTGAAACATTATTTTAGTGAAAAGGTTAATCACTAACTGGACGTAAAATCTTTTGATTCGAACCAAGATAAAAATTATTTCTGTGATTTTTCTACTCCATACACTCTTTATATTTTCTGTATATCAACTGTTCGATAATATTCTTGTAAGAAAATTAAAGGAACCATTTTAAATTGACCGAACACACTTTCCGCAATTTTATTCTGTTGCGTGACTTGACAATACCGGTTGTTTTAACCAACACCTTGTAATGTGTAAGAAATTCTTAGGATCATAATTTACAAACATCTTTTGTTTCTTATGCTCAAAATCCTTTGTTAAGCTTTGAATATATATATATATATATATATATATATATATATATATATATATATATATATATATATATAGCTTCATTGCATGCTTGAATAGTTGTTGTGTACTCAACTTTTGTATTAGATAGAGCTACAATCCTATAACTTGGATAACTCTCTTCATATGACTTCCTTTATAAGACCTGGTCAAGGTTTCCACATTTCCTTGACACATGTTAGAAAGTGTATACCTTTGAAATTTCTTCTTTATATAGAACACATAGAAGAATACGTCTTGCCTTGCCATTTAGATAATATTGTTATTTATGTTCTTCATTCTAGAGTCCACGAGGAGTGGGATTGTGGTTCGCATTATAAGGGAAAGACATCCTATTATTGATTATTGCAACATATCTAAATGGATGTATTCCAATAATGCTATCATTCTTAGTTTATAGTAAACGTTGAATTACGATACAAATTATGTATCATACAACTCATATTTTGAATCCTGAATCATTTCGTATCAAGTATCAAGAATAGTAAGATTCATAAAGATTAAAAAAATGTAACATATTCTTAAATATATGAGATATATAATATGAAAAGATATAATTAATAACAAAACAACCTCATAGGAAAAAAAAAGTGGTAACATTTGTGTGTATTTACTACGATATACATAATCTTCTCATTTGAACAATGGTGGATGGTTGTTGGTTTGTCTGTCACTTTTTGTAGAGCCTTGTTGCATGATTCGGTCTTTTATTCTATGAAGAACTAACCATAAAGGTGAACTTTGATATCAACTATTGGAACATCTAGGTTTAGAAAGGGAGTTGAATATAGACTTGGACTCTTTTTGCAAGCAACTAAACTATACCATCTAGCAAACAAACCAATACCAAAACACAATTGTACTCAAACTCACAAATTATGTTCAATTCTCCCTTAAAATAACTTCTTAAGAGGTTTAACAAATGATGTCTCGTTATCCTATCTCGATCATTACAAATGATTACACAAATTACTCCTTGTTATCTTGTCTTAATCTCTCTTGAGATTAAGACCTCAAATTAAGAACTCTAAAAAAGATGACAATTTCGTCTCACTAGATTAATTTCATAGAGTGAAGGATTTATAGTTATAACTCACACAGAAAGAACACTAAGCAACGTATGAATACTATAAAGTGTGTAAGCAATTAGAGTCTTATTCTTCTTACCTTGAATTGTTTAAACAAGATCTTCAATGTGATTGTTGTTGCTTCAATCCTTTTTTTATGCATTGTATGATTGATTGAAAGGATGGAAATTTTATATATGTTTAAATTTTTTTCTTCTAACCATAAAAGGAAATAATTTGAACATATACAATGAAGATTATTAATCTTGTTTGTATCAAGTTTCTTTTTGTTTCTTTTTATATATTTTATATGAACATTAGAAGATTTTTTTTTGTCTATAAAAATATTTTGATTCACTAACACATATAAAGTGTACTTATAATTTCTTTGATTTTGTTTAGTCTACAAAATCTTTTTGTGATTATGGCCTTATATTACACATAGTTGATTTCATAGTTAGTTAACTTGTTTTAATAGACTCTTTAAGATATATAAATTTTTCCAGATAATCCAATGCATTATTATTAGTATAAAATACAAATTAGAAGGTACATGTAATATAAGCATGAAAAATATGAATAAATCAGATTTTTTCAAAGTCTCGTAATAGAAACGTGAAAGCCCTCAATTTTGAGGATCGTGAGATTGTAGCAAAAAAAATATTGTAAGGAACAAACTCAACTTTTCAAGTTCCAATTGAAATTTACCAATTAATTTTGTAAGTTTATCGATTGAAGACTAGTATATATAAACATGGACTTTTTAAATAACTCAATAATTGAACTTATAAGTAGGAATGACAAAAAGGGTCAAGCCTGACAGGCCAACCAAAAAAGGCGGGCTAGGACAACTTTTTAATCTAGGAGCTTAAACAAACACGTTGTCAAGCCTAGTAACTGGGCAGGCCATCCCCGCGGGCCAACCCAGCATCATTAAAAAAAATAAAATTGAACCCATGTTGCGACATTTCATATTAACACACCCTGATAGCTTGGTCAAGTTCTGATACAGTTTGGGCAAGATCTGGTATAGTTTGGTCAAGGTATGATACAACTTGGGAAAAATCTAATACATGCCAACCAAGATTTGAAACAACCTAGACGACAATCCGTTTTAGTCCTTTTTTATCTAGAATCAACTCGGACATCATCATCTCGTTTTCATGTAAAGAATAAAAAAACTTCAGTCCATTTTTATGTGATATTAGACTTTCTATGGCAAGAAAAAAAAAAGAAGTCAAATAACTCAACAACCCGACAGCGGTTTAAGACAGACTGTAAAATTCAACCCATCTTCAATTGGTTTCCGTCTAACCCAACCCATTTTTGACAAACCAATATTAAGTCGGACTTAAACGACCAGATTGTCTCATTTTGCCACCTTTACCTACTTTGTATATCAAAATAAAAATTTATTATTTATATGGACAAAAATTTGACTTAGAAATTATTTTATAAGCATTTATAAAAAGTGATTTTTATAAAAGAATATTAATTTATGTATAAATTTTAGATAAAAAATTTAAAAAATAAATAACTTATTATTTTAAAACTAACTTAAAGAAACTAAAGCCTTAAAAAAGCTTTAACAGACTTATTTTTAATTTATCTTTAATTTCTTATTAATTTGATGGTTAGATATGAGTTACTCATTAAAACTATTAAACGATAAGAAAATTATAAATAATTATTTAAAGTTACTATCAAAATAAGTTCTCATCAACTTATAATAAGGTTATTAGTGTTAATTATACATAAGATAATTTAAGATTAATAATTTATCTCTACAGGAAGATAAAACAAAATAGATAAAAGATAAAATAGGATTTGGTTATCTAATATTTTTATTTTATTTTTATCTCTTTTGGCAGGAAGGTAAAAAGAATAGATAAAAGATCTAATATATTTAGGTATCTAATATTTGTAATAATTTCATCCCCTCTAACAGGAAGATAAAAATATGGATAAAATATAACCTATAATATTTTGTTGGATATCTAAATTTTTTAATTTTGTTATCTCTTTTATAAGGAAAAAAAAATGAAAGATGAAGTAACTTTTATATATATAAAACGTTTAATTTTTTTATCTTCTTAAAGGAGAGATTAAAAAATATACAAAAGATAAAAATACGTTTTAGGGATCTAATATTTTTATTTATCTTTATCACTTTTAGCAGGAAGATAAAAGAAAAAGATCAAATATATTTTGGATTCTAATATATGTATTCGTTTTATCTCTTTTGTAATGAAAATAAATAAAAAATATAGATAAAATATATTTTGGATATCTAAATTTTTAATTTTTGTTATCTCTTTTTTAGAAGGAAGATAAAAAAATAATATATGAAAGATTAATATGTTTCAGGTATGTAAAATGTTAAATTTTATTATATTCTTTTAAGAAAGATATAAACAATAGATAACAGATAAAATGGGTGTCTAATACTTTTATTTATTTTATCTCTTTTTACAGGAAGAAAAAAAAATAGATAAAAGATTAAATACATTTCGTATATTGTTTTATCGGAAGTTAAAAAAACAGATAAGAGATAACCTATATCTTGGAAATCTAAAGTTTTTATTTCTTTTATCTCTTGTAGAGGATAAAAAATAGATAAAAGAATAAGTGTGTTTTAGTTCTGTAAAATGCTTTAAAAGAAAGATAGAAAAAAAAATAGACAAAAGATAAAATATGTTTATCTCCTAGACAGAAAAAATAGATAAAAAATAAAACATGTTTTGGGTATCTAGAATTGTTAATTTTGGGTATCTAAATTTTTTAATTTTTTGATTTATTTTAATTTTTTATTCTTTTAAGCATTATCTAAACCATTTTTCAAACTACATAAAATAATATCTAAATAATTTGAAATATTAGAAGTGATGTATTTTAAAAAATTAAGAAATGGAATAGAAATATTTGGGGTGTAATTATATTTAGTTTTGGAAATGAAAAGAATTTTGTTTGGTGAAAGATTGGTTAAAGAAGATAATGATAATATAATAATAAGATAGAAAAGATATTGGAGCTTGGTCCAACTAAGTGGTTAAAGAATGGGTCGGCGAGGGCGCGTGGAGAAGGCAATCCCATTATATATATAAAACCTCACAACCTCACTTTTTGGTTGGTCAAACAACGCGCACCTATCAATTGCTCTATTTCTTCAACACACTCTCTTCTTTTTCTCATTCTCTTCGTTTTTCATATCTCAATCCTTCACCAACTCTAATGGCGGCCTTGGCTGGATCCTCCTCCGCCGCCACTGCCACCACCTCCTCCGCCCGCTTCCGCCGCTTCATCCGCCCTCCACCCTCCCAACTCCCATTTACTCGTTCGCGTTTTTCCGTCAAAGCCTCCTGCCCCTTCTTTTCCGACAACAACAATTCCCTTCCCCAAAACGTCGTCGCTTCCAAGCCCTCGCCCCTCGAGTTGCTCAAAACTTCCGCTGCCGAGAGTGAGTCGTCGTCATTCGTTCTTCATTCGCTAATTTGTCAAAATTTAAATTTGATAAATGATTGTTATAGGTATGGATATGAAGTTGATGGGTTGTTTTGCTTGTTTGTGTCAGGATATACGAAGGAAAAGAGTTGCATTGTTTGCATAGGGCTTAACATCCACTCTGCTCCCGTTGAGATGCGTGAGAAGCTTGCGATCCCAGAGGATCGGTGGCCTCAGGTTATTGAGGACCTTTGCGCTTTGAACCACATAGAAGAAGCCGCTGTTCTCAGCACCTGCAACCGCATGGAGATCTATGTTGTTGCTCTCTCTCAGCACCGTGGTGTTAAGGAAGTTACTGATTGGATGTCTAAGGTATATTATATTATATTATACTCGTAAAAGTTATGAATGTTTTGTTGGCTAATTGTGTTGCATGGATCTGAAAATCCGGAAAGTCTAAACAAATCCTTGAAACTACTAGTGGTTTCCTTTAGTTACTAAACTTAATCACTTACCATTTGTTTCCGGAACATATGTTAACATGATTGCTTGAATGACAGTTTTCATATATTGATTGGTGGATTGTGATTCTGGGATTTTTTTTATTAATTTTCTTGGTTTCGGGAATGGTTAGGGACGAAATAGGTGATTTATCCCTGTTTTCTTATTTTTGTTTGGATAGAAAATTCATGGTCTGTGTTTTTGTTTAGGTAAGTGGAATTTCAATACCTGACCTTCGTGAGCACCAAGTTTTGCTGTATAATGCGGATGCTACAAACCATCTCTTTGAAGTGGCATCGGGCCTTGACTCGCTTGTTCTTGGGGAAGGCCAAATTCTTGCACAGGTGAAGCAGGTTGTAAAAGCTGGACAGGGAGTGCCTGGTTTTGATAGAAAAATTAGTGGTTTGTTCAAGCAGGCGATCTCCGTGGGGAAGCGGGTTAGAACTGAGACAAACATTTCATCTGGATCGGTTTCTGTTAGCTCGGCGGCTGTGGAGCTTGCACAGATGAAGCTTCCAGATTCTTCCCTTTCTGATGCTGGAGTGTTGGTAGTTGGGTCAGGGAAAATGGGGAAGCTTGTGATTAAGCATTTGGCTGCCAAAGGGTGCAAAAGGATGGTTGTTGTTAATAGGAGTGAAGAGAAAGTTAAAGCCATTCAACGAGAGTTGAAGGATGTTGAGATAGTGTTTAGACCGATTTCAGAAATGCTGGAATGTGCTGCTGAAGCTGATGTGATCTTCACCAGCACGGCATGTGAATCGCCGTTGTTTACTGTAGAGAATGTGCAGAAGCTTCCTCTGGCTAGTCATGGTAGAAGACGGCTGTTTGTTGATATATCTATTCCTAGGAATGTGGAAGCAGGTGTCTCAGATCTGGAGACTGCACTTGTGTACAATGTGGATGATCTGAAGGAAGTTGTTGCAGCTAACAAAGAGGACAGACTTCAGAAAGCTGCTGAGGCCAAGGAAATTATCATGGAGGAGTTGAATAAATTTGAAGCATGGAAAGACTCTCTGGAAACTGCTCCTACCATTAAGAAGTTCAGAGCCTACGTTGAGAGGATAAGAGCCTCTGAGATGGAGAAGTGTTTGTCGAAGATGGGTAATGATGTCTCAAAGGAACAGAAAGATGCAATTTATGCCCTTAGTATGGGAATTATGAATAAGGTACTTCACGGTCCCATGCAGCACCTGAGGTGTGATCATAAGAATCATAATAGTCAGGGTGAAGTGCTTGAGAATATGCGTGCCATTAACAGAATGTATGATCTTGACACAGAAGTATCATTGTTGGAAGAAAAGATCAGAGACAAGATGGAACGGGCTAAGAAGTAGACTCTTCAATTGGTTTAGTTTAATTTGTTTACTTTGGGAACTGCAACCCCACCATTTTGTACACTACAGTAGTAGATTGAGGCCCTTTGGAGGCTAATTCTTTCAATTATTTTTAACATAATACACAAGAAATTAGACATCGATGCTCCAACCGAATACAACTTGTTATAATTTTCTCAACGAGCTTGATATAGAGACAATTGTAAAGTCGTGATCCTCATGAGAACAGATGATTCTTGTAATTTTAATAACGTCAATGTTAAGCTATGTTATGTTCAAATGTCTTTATTTGAAGTTTGGTTTTGATCTCTTATTCTGTTTATCTTGTAGTCATGATTTTTGTTACAAATTAGGACGGTTAGATACTACAGAATCGACGACTGTTGTAGGAGATTTTCATGATAATTGAATGAGTGTGAGTATTCTTTAATAATGAACAAACTCTTTTAGTTCATTCTGTGTTAGAATTCATGGTTCAGAGAGCATGATGGAGAGCCTGTGCTCCCAATAGAAAAAAGTGAAGGGATTTTTGTCTGTACATGATTGCCGTCCATGCCTTAGGCACGTGTTTTTTCAGACCATTGTAGGAACTTTTCCAACAGTACGCACTTGTTGATTCAGTGCAATAATTTCCCTTTCCATTTTGTGCACGTTATGAATAAAGTTTTTGGAGATCCCAGTTACACATGAAATCTATGGTGTTTTTTTTAATATATATATTCAAACTAATGGACGCGAAATACGACATGTATTATAGATACCAATGTCTAATGGTTGACAGATTTTATTTTCACTAAAAAAAATAAAATAAGTTATTACAAATTTTTTGAAAGCAAAATATAATCGAGAATCACATTTTTATTTTGTTACAAATTGTTTTATTCTATAAAATGTATTTGTAATTGGTTGTGCCTAAAAATAATATGTTATGCCCATGCTTATACAAGAATATCTCCTTTACAAATGAACTGATTTTAGTTTTTCATCAGAAATTTTTTATCTAATTTCTCCTAATCTGACATAATTGAGGTAATTAAAATGTTTTCAAATTTTTACAAAAGAATGTGCTAAAAGAAGTTGTTAATTGCTTTACAATATGATTTTAATAGTCATGAATAACAAGGCAGTTTACATTCTTTTACATTATCAACCATTAAAATTAACATTAATTGACTTTAAAAATATTTATTGTAAAATCAACAAACTTACTTTATAAGTGTTTCGTAATAAATGACAATATAAAGTTACTTTAACTTTCCTTGAGATGTTTATTTTAAATATAGACAAATTTACTTTAGGTTTTGTAACAAAGGAAAGGCTTAATTACCTACTTAGTCCCCATGTTCGGAGGTAATTTGCTGTTTAGTACCCGGTTTTAAAAATGTAGGCATTTGATACCTATGTTTTGAAGTTTGTATCAATTGAATCCTACCCACTTAACGCCGTTATAATTGATAACGTTTTTCTGACTGTGTATGTGATTTGTGCAATCGTGGCAATGAGGTGGCTTAAGTGAGTTGACGTGGCAGGCTGAATTGGGAATTTGAAATGGGGTTACATTTTTTAAATTGGGGAAATAAACTAATTAGGGTTTTTTTTATAGGTAGCTAGTAGCAGAGGTTAAAGAGGTGAACTGAGGTGGGGGTGGCCTTCGTTGTTTGGTTGGTGTGAAGTGGGTGCCCTATGTTGAGTAACTATTGTTGTTTTCTGAGGTGAAGAAGGTCGCAGAGGTGGGGTGCCCTTCGTTGTTTGCTTCGTCTGAGGTGGGTGTCGTATCCCTGTTCTCTTCTCTGATTGTGGTTCATTTTTGGGGTTGGGGTTGTTTTGTTGGTGTGGACGACGACGCAATGTCAACGAATGACTGTTCGTCTTGCTCACGGGGGAGCTGTCGTGTTGCTTCATCAAGAGGAATGCTTGGCACACAAATATGCTATTGTGAAGAGCTTGCCGTATTGAGATTCGCGAAAACTGCTAAGAACCAAGGCAAGCCTTTTTGGGGCTGCCCTAATTACAAGGTTTCTTCCCTTCGTGGTGTTTTTTATTTTCGGATACATTTATTTGGTTTTGGCTGAGATGATTTTGGTTGCATGTTTTGTACAACGTAGTCGAAATGAAGAAGTGCGAGGATGTAATTTCTTCAAATGGGCTAGTGAAGATAATGTTGATGAAAGGGATACTACAATTGGGTGGCAAAGGAGAAAGATTATGAATTTGGACTAAGAATAATCTCTTTTTAGTATGGCTGAAGTACACTTTACAATTATACTCAGACCCAATCTCCAACCTTCCTATTATACTCAGACCGAATCTCCTATAGGTGTTAATTCCAGTTCAAAATCCCCACAAGTGGAAAAACAGGATCCACTGAGCGTGGACGAGCGTCCCACTTGTCGATGTCGAGCGTCCACTAAGCGGATGTGGACGAGCGTCGTGTTACTTCGCTGAACGAGCCTCCTCTTCTGCCTGATTGGGCGTTCGCTTTGCTGGACGAGCGTCCTCTTCTGACTGACTGGGCGTTCGCTTCGCTGGACGAGCCTCCTCTTCTGCCTCACTGGGCGTTCGCTTCGCTGGACGAGCCTCCTCTTCTGCCTCACTGGGCGTTCGCTTCGCTGGACGAGCCTCCTCTTCTGCCTCAGTGGGCGTTTGCTTCGCTGGACGAGCCTCCTCTTCTGCCTCACTGGGCGTTCGCTTCGCTGGACGAGCCTACTGCATGTATGACTGTCTACAATTTTCCTTAACTGCCATGTACGTTAGCTACTCCTATATCCACAATATGCATACCATGGACATTTCCCTTGTGAACCAATACATTTGACGCATATTTTTCTGTTGTCATTCTTAGAAATCTTCAACTTCCTACCGTTATGTACTCCATAAGTTCTAATTGCATCAGTGAAATCTTTTTTTTCAGCAAAGTATGTTCCCAGTTGCCATTTATATTCTTTCATACTAACTGGCTCTGAAAAGATCCCAAAATCTCCATATCCAGTTGTTTCATTATCTGACTCATCACTTAAATAAATACTGCCACAACTATCAGATTCCCACTCACTATCAGATAATCCCCGGGCCTGTACATGCTTTTTTCGAGTAGGACATCCACTTCTTGTACCCACTTCAACAAACAAACTACCTTCGGATTCCTCTTGTTCGGGTTCTTCATCTCCTTCCAATATAACATCCTCCAAATCATCTCCTTCCAATATAACATCCTCCAAATCATCTTCATTCACAGAAGCGTCTTCATCAGAACCTACCCAACTACTAACATCAAACTCATCCTGTACATCCCCTACACCACCATCTACACCACCATCTACACCACCACCAATGATATCATCCTCACCAACTTGTTGTTCACCATCCTCACCATGTTCAGGCAATTGACCTTCAACATCCTCAACATCCTCACCAACTTGTTGTTCACCATGCTCACCAATTCCTTCTTCACCACCATTCTGACCAACCTCACCAACCTCATCATCGTGATCTTCACCTTCATGACGATGTTCCAACATTTCTATATAATCTGGTTCGGATACCGTGTGAACCACAAATAAATGAGCTTGACCATTCAATATCGCAATGTTGACCACATGCATTGCACATATGTCATCACTTAACAATTCCAACCTAGCTTCTAATACAGAACCACCCAGGGAATACCACACCTCCTTAACATTTCTATATCCCATCTCCTTCAGTATGGACAACATTTCAAAATAACTCCATCTGTCTGTGTCAACCATCAAGGTACTGGTAGAACCTCCATGGTATGTAAATGACCCATCATTGACAAACTTACCCCATGGTGAAACACCACCTCAACATCAGGGTCTGACATTTTCTTTAATTCTCAACTATTATATGCTATATAAAAGTAAGTGTCAGACTACATATGGAACAACTTAATGACCTTCACATGCATCTACTATCATTATTTAATGACCTTCACATGCATTGTAAAGATGCCACGTTTTTAACAGCTATTAAACAATTAGGCATACAAAGTTAATTACACCAAAACTTCTGGATTCACCTACAACATTCCATTTTGTCTCAATGCTTAAATAAATACGCAAGGACCACACAATAAACAACAACCACACATTCAACAATACGAAAGTGAAAACAGTACGCACTCATGGGGAACCAAAAACATACAAACAATAAGCATAAGAAAACGACAGGCACTAAAGAAAGGGACCACTCCAAACACAACAAAGGGGACCAGGACAGGAACACAACATGACACACTAAGGGAACAAGAATCCAACATATTACCATGGGGGACCGAAACTACATAAAAGAAATCATAAAAACTGCACCTTTCACCTTTCCGCCTCCAAAGGGATACCGCTATCGCTATCGCTCACCCGCCGCAATAGCTGACACACCGCAAGATACTTCACAACGCCTTTTCGCTCAACAAATCTCCTTCCACAACCACGACAATCCTTCACTCAGTATCAACCTTTGCTCGCAAATCCTTCCACACTATCAACCACAACAATGAATGAAAAATCCCCAATTTCTAACTTACTATTCGTAATGTTTTTTAACGTACGAAAAAAAAACCCTAATTAGTTTATTTCCCCAATTTAAAAAATGTAACCCCATTTCAAATTCCCAATTCAGCCTGTCACGTCAACTCACTTAAGCCACCTCATTGCCACGATTGCACAAATCACATACACAGTCAGAAAAACGTTATCAATTATAACGGCGTTAAGTGGGTAGGATTCAATTGATACAAACTTCAAAACATAGGTATCAAATGCCTACATTTTTAAAACCGGGTACTAAACAGCAAATTACCTCCGAACATGGGGACTAAGTAGGTAATTAAGCCTAAAGGAAACTATAAAATTACTTTACTTTATGTGCATAGTTTTTTTTTCTTTTCACAGCAAAACACGACATCAATGTATTGATTCTTCAATTTAATTTAATTAAAACTTAAATACTATTTTTGTCATATTTTTATCGTGAGATTTACTTTTTTTTTTACTTTTAATATGATTTATATTTTGATAAATTTTGTTTAATTTGATATTTTTGATAACACCGTCAAAATTTTTAATAGGAGATGAATAATGTGTGTCATGTGTCAGTTCTTGATTATACTTTTAAAACTTTTTATTAATTTTTTGCTTTTTTTTTAATTTTAAAAAGTTGTCAACATATTAAGTTAACATTATGTCACATGACAATAATAATGTCACGTGTCAAGTTAGTATTAATGTCATATGTCAAGTCAATATCAATGTCACTGTTAGTGTCACATGTAAGTGTCTTGTATTCAATTTACTCCCAACTTTTGTTAATTTTATTCAATTTAATCTTAAATTTTGTTAATTTTATTCAATTTAGCTCTAATTTTAAATTTTAGAAAGAAAATTCTTCATTATTTTTAAAATTAGAAGAAAAATTCTCAGTTATTTTTAAAATTAGAAGAAAGTTCTTCATTAATTTTAAAATTATGAGGAAAATTCTCCATTATTTTTAAAATTAGATGAAAATTCTAAATGATTTCTATCTTCATTATTTTTTAAATTATAAGGAAAGTTCTTCATTGTAGGTGGATAAACCATAACACATACACAAAGAAAGAGTAAGCTAATAATAATTTCAACGTACATATTTTACAATCTCTATAATAATACAATCCTTATTAACTCGCAATTAAACAAGCAATCATACATAATATAATGATTCTAAACTCAATATTTGAATTTATGCATTGACTTGGATACAAGAAGTCTTGCACCTATCATAAAACTTCTTAATGGATTGTAGCAAAAAAATCTCACTCTGCTTAGCCTAACAAGCTGTCTAATTCCTTTTAACAAAGTTAACTTATGGCTTTGTGATATGAAGGATCCCACCTCTAATATTGTCATAAGAATCTTTATCAACTTTCACCACCTAGACTATATTACTTTTTGAGTTTGTAAAATCAATAGAGTATATGATAACTTCTGACCATCACATACCACTAGTCAATGCATAACACTAAACTAAAAGGAATTTGCACTTCTTCTTTAGAAGTACACACCTCATAAAATCATACAACAAATAATTCCATAATTTCCATCTTTTCATTCCATTCCTCCACTTTTATTCCCAATAATTTATTCACAATCATGTTGCATATCTACAAGATCCTCATACTCATATATTCTTTGTATTTAACCATTTAAACCATACTCTATTCAAATATACCTCATACAATATCCACAACATATATATGTATGAAACTATTTAGTCACATTGGCATGCTTTACCTTTCATTCACACACATATATCATTCACAATATACATTCTTTTACTCATATATCAAACCAATACCACAATAAGTATCTAACAACTAGCCAACACATCAAAGTAGTAATGCTCTTCACAAAAGAAATCTAAAAATAGAGAAATTGTGAGCTACTGATTTTTCTAACTACAAACTCCAAATTAAATATCCAAACGATCAAAGTGAAAAATCATATGTCTAGGACCAATTGTTAAATTTTTAACTCGATCCAACAGTTAACGAAACAAAAATAACAATTTTCTCGAGATGACTTACAACAAGAAAACACAACTCGTCCAGTGAGAGGATTGCTCTCCTAGTGAGAAAGCCTCCCTTGACTCTTCCATAATCACTTTTGTCACTCGCTCGACGAACAATTGGCTCGCCCAACGAGTCTGCATAATACAGACACACAAATTTACGTAATCAGTGATATCTTTAGCTCAAATGAAACTTTTCTTTCTGTGAACAAGTCATAAACAACATCAATTTGATAAAAAAATGATCCATTTAAACTAAGGATATCTTGTTATAGATAAATCTCAATTTCATAGCATCAAATATCATTTCATCAATCAACACAATTCATACAATCATACATTTTTCTTATCTAATTCAACCAAATCAATCTAAACTAATATACTAATTCAACATAAAAAATCAAACAAACCAAATCTAATAATGAAATTCAAATATGCAAAGATTAAGATTAGTTTTTCTTACCTTAGTTAAACAACCCTCAAATATGTTCCTTAAAGTTCTATCTAACACATAAAATCCTAACTTAGACAATAAAGACCCCAATTAGACATCTTATCCTATCTTCAAGATCATAGAACAAAAGACATTTACCAAGAGCATCTTTAAGTCACATACATAGCTTTATAGTCCGCATGTAACCCAAAGAGCTAACATACCTCAAAAAGGCAAAATGAAAACATACTTTGTTCAATTCTTTGATCATATGAGTGCATAAAGCTCTTCACCATAAACAACTCTGCTGTCATTGATTTTGAAAAGGATAAAAAGTAAGGTTAGAAATCTAGAAAGAAAATATAAAAGAAGTTTAGAAAAAAAAATCCAAAGAGATGTTAAAATCATAACTCTTGATGACTTCACTTTTTCTATATTAAAGTCGTTACCATTCTAACGACTTCACTTTTTGTTTTTTTGTCTATTTACTTAATTTATGTACAAATACATTCCACTCATAAAAAACTTACATCAGTACATAAGAATTTTGATATAAATACATACTTTAATTATTTATCTATTAATTTGCCTATAAGTTTTTTATGTAAACATAAAGAAAAGTATTTATGTGTGTATCAAATATTATATATTTACAAAGAATCTACATGAATTTTTAGTAATCCTTTTACTTAAATTTTTTTAACTAGAATTTATAATTCAAAGTACTTGTTTTCAAGGACCAATTAGATCAAGTATGAATTTGCTCCACAAATTTATATATTTTTTTAAATAATTATTTTTATTTTTTTAAAAGAATATTTTTCATAATATCGTTATAAGTAATTAAGAATAGTTAACGTGAAAATACTTATATTAAAAATGAACATAAAGATAAAAATGTTAGCAAACAGAAGAAGATGGACATTTTGCTTCAATAAAGAATTTTGACGATGATGTTTTATGGAGAAGTGTTAAAGAATAAAAGTGTTTGCTTTCAAGAAATATTTGGAAGATTCAATAATTTAGATGATAAAGTCTTGTAATATGATACTTGGAAGACTCAATAATTTAGTTGATAAAGTCTTGTAATGTGTGTATTGTAATTAATTTAGTAGTTCAAGAGTCAATAACTAGAACCCAAGTAGCAGAAAACTTAGAAATTTTTTTATTTTTCATAAAGTCTATGTGATAATCGATTATCACTTTGATAATCGATTATCCCCAAAAGCATGAATTATTAAGGCTCGCAGATAATCGATTATCACTTATGATGATAATCGATTATTAGTGGCAGTTATGAACTTGACTCTTTGTTTTCTGACCTAATTTTCAAAAGTAAGAGTCTATAAATAATTAACTTAAACATAACTTTAAAAGAACTTTTCACTAAGAGTATTAGAGTTGTGTGTCTAAGAGAAACTGAGTGTTTGTGAACTTGTGAACTTGGTGCTTGTAAGAGGAAATGTTCTTTCTTAGTGTGTCTAAATGGTGAAATATACCTACAAAGCATAATCAAGTTGTTTATCCTTTTACGCATCAAAAAGAGGTGTCTTTCATCTCTTATGAGGTGTTTTCCAATCTCAATCTCTCAATTGTAAATTGTTACTTATTTTAGTGGAAAGGTTAATCCCTCTTTTGAAGAGATTAACAACTAGACATATGATCTTTTGTTACATAGAATCTTTTGTTCAAACCAGCATAAAATTTATCTGTGTAATTTTTCTCTTTCCTTCTCTCCTTTATTTATTTATTTTTATTCAAAATTAACTTTTATGATTTATTAAATAAATTTTTAAAAACAAAAATCTATTAAAGAGAAACAATTTTTTAAAATAATTCATCCCTCTTTTTAGTCTTGTCGGAATATGTTTTTAAATATTCATTGCACGATATCGATTCCAATGAAAAAACTATTTTTCATAATAGTTAAGGTGAAAATACTTATATTAAAAATGAACATAAAGATTAAAAAAATAAAAAATTAAAGTATTTTTTTCACTAACTTTGTATTAACTCAATGTTTCTTAATTCATATTAAAAGATTGAGAAAGTATTAATGGATAAATAATTAATATAGTCCTCAAATGTGTAAGTTCTTATGATTCAGTTCTCAATAAAATGAAATGTTTATTTTAATATTTAAACATGTAAAAGTCTTGAAACTATATTTTGGTGATCAAATAAAAATGCGGAAAATAGATACAAGAAATATCACTAACAAAAAGTGCTTCAGAAAAACGTGCTTAAATGAAAATCGTAAACTGAAAAACGACTTTCAATTTAATTTTTATATAAACCCTAAACAATTTCCATTTATAACGAATAGAAAATGTTTATTATGGTAGAATAGAATTTTTTTAACAAATAATATTTTATTATGGTAGAATAACAATTGTTTATTTCTAGGAATACTTAGTCTGGAATACCATGTATATTTTTATACAAATATTTTTATCCCAAATTCTACGTGAGTTTTGGTATATTGAAGTTATTTTTATCCCACTCTCTATATGTATTTCATGAATTCAAAAGTGAGGTTGAAAAGATGAATGCTCATGCAGAGGAAATATACACTGAACAAGGTTCGTAATAAGACAAATTGTTTATATAAAAGTAAAAAAAAAATTATAACATTTATTTCTCCTATTTATTGAATTCATTTTATTTCAATAAAGACTCAAGCTTATTGTAATGGTTTTAAATTTTCTCAAATGACCTTTAAATAAACAAATTTTTATGAAATAAATAAAAAATAAAAACTATAACATTATATTTATGCATTTTCTAGAATAAATTTAAATATTAAAAAAATGTCCAACCACAAAAAATTTGCAAATAATAGTAAAAGATATTTTAAAAATTTAAAATAAAAATTACTAACATGGAAAAAAAATAAATGAAAATCCTACAAAACTACAAATGCGTACTTATACACGATTTCGCAAAATCTTAAAAGAAATTAGAGAAACGTGCTTCCAGGCACGATTCATGCTACTAAGTGTAATCTCAAAGAAAAAAAAAACTGCAACAAAGCACTATTTCAAAAAGAATAAAAAAACGAAAATAAGAAAATGTGTTAAAGAACATGAATTTGAAGAAAAAAAAAATTAAACTCAACCTTTTCATTGTAAAGTCATATTTTCAACCATAATTTAATAAATTCTCCAACAAAAAGCCTTTGATTAAAAAAGAAACTTATGTTGATAGAAGGTAAGTCCTTTTGTATTAAATTTTATTTCAAAACTTGGGTGTTCTAAGCCATCTCCCAATGCCAACATAATGTTATTCACCAACCTTAAGTTTTCTCAACTATGAAACCAAACTTTGAACATCGATCAACGATGTTTATGTAAAAATAAAAATTGTCCATCGATGTTCTTTATTTCCAACGTATATTTATCATACCCAAAAGTATTGATTTTAGAAATAAAAATTAAAACCAAAATTTAAAATTTTTCAACAACTAAAGACACTTTTGGATTTAAATTTAAAGTAAATTTTATAATTAAAATTAATTTTCCATATTTAATTATGTGTTAACTTCTAATATTATTTTTGTTATGAAAATTACAGATAAACCTTTAATCTTAAATATAAAATACTACCAAATACACCTAAAATTTTGACTTTTTTTTGCAAGACTAAACGTCAGTTGACTTTAAAATAATAATAATAATAATGTAAACAACCGTAGTTGACTTTAATGTTTGTTACAGTACATAAAAGGTGGAATGGTAAAGTCAATAGGTGCTCGTTGACGGCACAAATTGATTTTCTGTTACATAACAGTATAACACAAAAAATAAAGCTTCTCGCATTTTATTTTTCCCATATGTTTTCTTTCTTAAGTCATTCTCGCCGTTGATTGAGGAGTTAATAATAGATTTTATTGAAATTAAGTTAAAAATATTTAAGATTGTAAATAAATTAATAACACGTTCTATAAAAAAAATCCTTTAATTCAAAGTATTCAAACATTTGTTTTTGATAAAATCAGTAATGAAATAATTGAAAGAGTAATTTTCTTTTTATATTATCATCTTATCATAGAAGGTATTTGGTAAGACTCTTCACTTTTTAAACACCTGTTTCAAAAGTTACATTATATATATATATATATATATATATATATATATATATATATATATATATATATATATATATTATCATCCCATTTCTTTTATTAACATCTTCTGCAAATTTGATTGATCGTCGTGCAACATGCAGCAGTTTCGCACTCATTGCGTATAAATTTTCACTCACATAAATATGGAACATCTTACAAGATATCGAAATTTTGAACAGAAGATTCAGGAATTATTTTTTTTTATCACTGATAATATGAACAAAATAATCTGAATGAAAGGAGTTACCGCTAGAATTTAACAAGTTAAAAGCCTATGATGAATGGCATTTAGATCGGGCCTGTTCAGTATAGCATATGGTCGACCAATTAGTCTCTTCCTTCCTCCATTGAAGCTTTTCTTCCAAGCAAGATCAGCCTTGCACATTTCAAGCACAACCCAAAATTCTCGTATCCTGGTCACAGAACTTGGCTGCATGGCCCCCAACACAACATACCAGAGGAAGTTTTCTGTTCATGCTATGTAACATTCCAATGGAACAGGTTCTTTACTTTCAGTGGCCCGTCAGCTCTTTTCTAAGCCATCACGGATCAGCTGTGACAATATATCGACCCATGTGTCGGGAACACCAGGCAGACACCAATGCATGCAATCCTGACCCCATACTGCAACTGCATCTTTCCTTCCTAACCAAATTGCTGGATGAGCATCAGCTCTGAACTCACTTAAATGAGTTAAGTCAAGCAAGTGAATGTCTGTGCCTTGTAATGCTTCTTCAATCACATAATTCAATAGTCTTGCTTCCCTGTTAACTCCGTTGTTCCTGGGTTCAAACCATGAGTCAAGCTGTCCAGGTATTAGTATATCAAAACACATGGGGCATGGAACACAATTCAACAGGTCCCTCAGAAAAAGTGAAGCATTCTAGTTGTTTAAAATAAAAACATTTATCAAATGCCACCCATAGTTGGATGTTCTTTTGTGAGACGTGTTACACAGTTAAATGAGGGAGAAATTTCAGAAAAGCATGTTCTAAAATGTAGCAATTTATAGCATAACAAATTGGGAGGACCATAATGTTAGGTTTACTGAAGAGGAGTTTCACGGGAAAAATACAATACCAATAAAATCTGAACCCAATACCAATAAGACCTGAGCCCAACCATATAAAGAATTGTCATCACTCTCTACCCAAAAACAATAGGTTAATGGGTTCAGAAAGATACAACACCAATGCTCAATTTTCTCATTTCTAATCAATACGAGACTTAGACTCATGCTTGGATTCTCAACACATAAAAGTGATTAACATTGCAAGAAAGAAAAGGAAAAGAGAGACTTCCCCAAGGAGACAAAAAAATGCAGACGAGTTTCAGAAATACACACCTCATTCTCCTCAAGGGGCCTGTTGAACAAGCAGCTCCCATTTTGATTCCAGTCACCACCATAAAAGTGTCTTGGGGATTGTAATCTCCAGAATTTAAGGGTGTTTCTAGGAAATTCTTTCTGAATGTATGTGATCATATTAGCAAGAACAACTTTGAGTCCATCTAACATCCCAAGAGGCGGAACTATTGCTTGTCCTGCTTGATAGAAGACGAGAGGCTTCTCTTCTGGAAATTTGTCATTATTCCACCTATTAAACACCAAATCAAGTAACTATGTACATTCAATCATTGGAACAGTTCATAAAAATACAGAGACAAGCCAAAAAAAATTAGACCCAAACCAGTTTCATAAAAAATATGTTGCAACACAAGAAATCCTCTTTAAGCTCTTTTCAATTTTTTAACAATTAATATTATTACTTATTTAATTCATTCATTTTTACTTCCTGTATATGCGTTGTGAGTGAGTAGTTGAGTCATTCAACAATTAAACAAAGCATATATAGGCAGTCAAATTCAATTTTATTAAAGTGGTAGTGCATCATCCGGAAATTACAGAATTCAAGAAAACAAGAATTACCAGTGACCAGTATTAAACACCAGAACATCATAGAATCCGGCAATTTTAGCCCAATCATCAGCAGGAACATCAACATCAACTCGATAAAAGCCTTCTGATCCATCTTGCATCCCACCTTTTGCTTGTTTTGGCTGCCACCTTTGTTTAATCAGTAATGAGCTCATAAGGTTTCCATTTTCAAATTGACATCAAAGCAACATAGTAAAATAAGGCAATCAGAACTCAAAAAACAGGAACCACTTAAAACTAAGATAGAGTTAGTGGATGAAAATTATAAAAAGATGAAATATTTCAGAGAAATAAGCTGAAAGTTGAAACTGCAAATAGCGTAGCCAAACAAGATAAAAGAAGGAAACCAAGTTAGTTGACTTTGTAGAATGCCGATCTTCAATCCCAAATTATATAAAGTTCAGTTTTAGGAAACATTTACTCCATTAATCATCATTGCCTAGCTAAAACCAGAAAAAAAAATGTTAGGGGAGCAAAGTTTTGCCCCAACCTAATGACAAATGGACTTGATACCAAGAGCGCTGCCCCTACGCACTCACACTTAGTTCCCTTTTGTCCTTGCCCACGCCCTATTAAAATTAAACACTCTATTGATATTGAAACCAAAGCAAAAGGAAACAATGTAATATTCATAAACATATTTTAACAGTCAAAATAAAAGCATATCTACTTCTAAAATCCTAAATAGGAAATGTGAAGAGTAAGAATCTTCATGTATCTTTATCAGATTCATGCATATATTGTAGTATGATGCATATTTTGGTAGGGATGCATAAAGGAATTACTAATTTAGTATGATCCACAGAAAAGTGATTTTTTTAATACAAATACAATGCAGAAACTTTAATAGGAGTGCTGTATATATTCAATAAGTGGATAAAATATATATGTTTAGATTTCTGAGAAGTATTGTTCAGCTGCAGCGTTTATATTTGTGTTTCTAAAGTACTAATGCATCATCATAAACAATTCTCATAACAGTGCTATAGTCTACATCTATAGGTTCTTCTAATCCATAAAACGAGCTGCAGTATGTGTCGGATAAATAACTACAAAATGAAAATATCCAATTCACAAATATAGCCAAAACTATGAACCAACAACAACATACAAGTAGGACAGAGAATTGTTTGGATAAAATTCTCCAAAAGCACTAATAGAAGAAAGAAAATTAGTTTAAGCATAATTTAAAAATAAACTTTTGGAGAACTTCAGCATGACTTAAATAGAAACAAAATTTAACATATGGAGAAGTCTATTTTTTTTCTCCTTCTCCTACAATTGTTTATGGAAAAGTTCAATGTTGAAAACTCAACAAGAATTTCCAGTCATTAAATACATCTCCGGGATAGATTATCACCAACCCTGTAGTTTAAAGTTCAAACGCTACTCTTTCAATTCAAGAACAAGTTTGTTGTTTCAACATCCTTCAAACCACCACCTATCAAACTTTATTCCACCGGCACACACCCAAATCTGAACCAACAATCAACAGCACATAAGTATCAACCTTTTGGTTATCCGATACAACCTAGAATGCCCGGTTGCTATCAAATATAAATTTCACACCAAATTTCAGTACGTCAACCAATCTCTAAGGATCTAAGCTAACTCTCTACAGCATCTATCCAAAATTAAGCTTTAAACTTGAAATAAAGCACCATACTTGCCACCACCTCTTCAAGTGAAATGCACATTCAGACTATCAGGCGAGGAGTTACATACCCCCTTCATGTAAAACAAAGCAGTACATATCTATTTGCAATTATCTGAACCAAAAAGAAAAAAAAAATTGGTTAATGAGAATATTACTGGTATCTGGAGAGCAAAACAGCACGGTGATAAGCGACGGTGACATTGAATTTGGGAAAATAGGCACCCCTCCAAGCACCCTTCTTTTTCCACTTTTTGGCTCCCTCATCGGCGACCCTGAGAGTGCAGAGAAAAGAAGCCAAGAAATTCTCGTTGAGGGAGTCCCCAACAAACCCAATGTTCCTGTTCCTCATCCGACCCAGAAACTGAAATGGGTCGATCCGGTTCAAGTGGCAGTTCCGGGGCACCCACTTCCAGGAGTTGATGAAGCTCATATTTTGCCTCTCGTTTCGGAGGCAGTTCCAGGCGTTACGGTGGAAAGGGCATGTTTGGTCGTAGAGAGGGGTGCGGTCAGGATCCGAGACCCATTGGCCGGTGAAAAGATTGCATTTGGAGATTGCGAGTGATTGTGAGGTTGTAGAAGAAGAGAAAGTGTGGAGAGAGAGGAATGTAGAGAAGAAATAGAAGGTTGCAAATGTTAGTACGATGAGCCATGGTAAGAGATTTGAAGGGAGCTTCGGAGACATTCTCATCTATGCCCGTGTCCAATTCCTGCTCCCTCTCATATTGGGATACATTTTTCAACCATTTTCTTTATAATTTCGTTAAATCTTTCATATAGTCTTTATGAAGTTTAGAAAAGCTTTGGAGTCCAACAATGTCACAAACAATAAAATCAGAAAGAAAAATATACAAATTAATTATATGAAGAAAAAATTTACTTATCTATGTGTGAAAATTTAAATTATTAAAAAATTGAAATATTGTTTGATTTTTTTTCTTTTACATATAAGTATTTAATATAATTTATTTTTAATATATTTGGTCGACATAAATGATTAAAATTAGAGGTGCATCTACTTATCGTGGTAAGACTATTATAAGATTAAGAAGATAACCTACAACATCAGCTCGTAGAAGATGCTTAAAAGAAAGAAATATGGACGTCATTGAGGAACATGAGTAGTATATTCAAAAAGAGTATATTGAGGACGAGCATGTTGAGTAGGATGATGTTTCTGAAGAAGAACATGAAGAAGGTGGATTCTTAGGAGGTCCATAGGACACCTCCCAGCTTACCCACTACACGGAGCATGTTGCATTTGCCATATGGCAAGATTGAGTTAGTACACATCCTAAATGTTAATTCATCTTTAATTGGTTAAATTTTTTTTTGTTATATATATATATATATTTTTTTTTTTTGTTATGTAGGATTGAGGGGAGATCAATGTGATCTCCCATGGGAAAAAAGAAAAAAAAATTGGATTTTATCATGAGGCTATTGAGTCTTTTATCACAATGTCTAGGTTGAGTTCTTTAGTGAACTTATCCAATGAGTACGTCGATTATGGGTTGATTGTAGCCCTTGGGGAGATGTGGTACTTAGAGACAAATATTTTTCATCTCTCAGTAGGTGAGATTACCATCACATTAGATGACATCAACAATCTGATGCACTTACCCATTATGAGTCAATTTTGTAAGATTGAGAAGTTAGAGTATGAGGAGGCTCGATCTCATATCATGGATCTGTTGGGCGTGGATAACGCCAAAGCTACAACTGAGATGACACGAACACGCGGTCCAAAATTTAGGCTGAGCTAGATCAAGAAGGTCTATGAGGAGTGTTATGAGCAGGAGCTTTAGGAGTGCGCTGCTCGTGCGTACCTGTTGCATCTGGTTGAATGCACAATTTTTACAAATAAAAGTGTTTGACACCATTTGTACAATATACAAGTGAACTTGACCATTCAATATGGCAATGTTGACCATATAACATGCACCTTTTTCATTAGATAACAGTTCCAACCTTCCTTCTAACATAGAACCTCCACCCAATGAATACCATAACTCTTTAACATTTAAGTAACTCATCTCCTTTAGAATGGAAAAAATATCGAAGTAGCTCTATATGTCTGGGTCAATTACTAAAGTACTGGTTTCTCCAACATATTTCAATTACCCATTATTGATAAACTTATCCATATGGTGAAAGACCACTTCGATATCATAATTAACCATCTCAGCTAATATATGCCTATATATATTTAACCCTATCATATATCAAAAATACCACATAATTTCAAATGGGGAGTGAGATCAACTTGGAAGATTCACTTCGTTCTGCCTAAATGGGAGAGAAAATATATAGTTCTGAAAATAATCTTGGTTAAAAATGTCTTACTTAGATCTATTTCGGTCCTTGTTTCCATGTCTTAAGACATGACTTTGTTGTTTACTGAAGTGCCAAGTTTTAGATGATATTGTTTGTTACAACTCTCAGGATTAGCCAAATTATTTTGGAGTTAACTATTCTCTTAAGTTGTTATTTCACAAGACTATGTATGTATAATCTTACATGTGCACGAATTTGACCAAGAAATTCAGGTGGACCATTGATTGACTCGTATGGCCATGTTAAGAAAGGTAATAACAAACTATTACTTTTATGAATATCCTTCCATGACACTGTAAAGAGGAAATAACATACTTATACTTTTAGTCTGAATAAGATAGAAAATTTTCATATAAATGTTTTACAAGATATGAAAATTGCCCTTTGTAGCTATTAACTAAGCAACAAACTGTAATTTGCCCCTTACCATACATTTTATTTCATATTAGTGCCTAGTTAAATTTCAACTATTCTAACCTAAATAAGAAATTAATTTGTTGCTCCTTTTAATTTCACCACCATTATCTAAGCTTATTGTTTTGGTGGAAATCGTTATCAAAGCTAATTACAATAATTTCTACTACTAGATTATTATTATTATTATTATGTTTAAATAATGATTCTTACTCATTTTGATGCGTTTCAGGGAATGGACTGTCTTTAGGTGTTAACTTTGCAATTCCCATAGACACATTCTATAAAACACAAACTTTGAATATCATTTTCAAATGAGGCACCATAACCAAAACAACAACACACATAATGGGACACCACAAAAAAAATAACATCTAACTTCATGGGGGAGGGGACCACCACTATGAACTGATTCCATAAACAAATAAGCAATACACCACAACACGACAACATTGCCAAAAGGAAAATATAGACACACATTCAACAAAAACGCACATTGGACCTTCAATGGAACTCACTTCGGTGTTAAAAAAAGATTGCTTTTTCACTTTCACTTTTTCGATCTTTGAAATCCCAAAATGTGCTTCTCTTTTAATCTGTTGGAAACCCCCAAATGCAATTCTATGTTACAAATCCCCAATTGAAATTCTCTTCTTCTTTATTCGTAATCTCAATCACAAATTATCTTCTTCTCTATTCCAAATCACAAACTTAGCTTCTTTTCCTCTCTATTAGAAATTCCCAAATTCGTTCACTCTTTTTCTTTGCTTGAAATACCTAATTCCATTAACATTCAATTTTTTTCCTAAACTTAAACCCTAATTGCAAAATTTTCATGCCACTACCCCGTTAATGGCTTACACATCACAATAATAACCTACGACAATGCCATGACAGTAAAAATGAACAACACAATTTCACCAATAAGTCAACATGATCCATTTAAACATCGTGAATACAATTAGACTTAATTGATGCACATTACACAAAAATGTGGAAGAAGTTGACACTTTTTAAAAAGAGGGGATCAAGTTAACACACTGCAATGAAAATAGGGACCATTAAAGCAATTAAACAAGAAATTAATATTAACTAATGAATCAAAAATAACAAAACATATTTGTTGATATGGGGAGCTATATCTGGCAAAACTCATCTCACATATGTATTTTTGATGAACAAAAGAAATGTTTTATGGTTTCTTGCATAACAAATGGCATAACAATGGCTTGATCATTACTGTGTTTGTGTGCTTGAAATGTATTGTATATGTATTCATTGATTGAAAATGAATCAATTGTTTAAACACATTGCACATTGTATATCTAGAAGAAATAATTTATTAAATTGTGTATATAATCTGTTAAATTTCTTCATATTTCAGTACATGCTTAACAGGGGCAAAATAGTTGTGTAATAATCGATTAAAACATGTTGCTTTGCCAACATGTGTTTGTTGAGTGCATTGATGTGTTTGGAATGGAAAATAATTGGATATTTTGCTTAAGTATGGAACTTAACCATAAGTTTCCTAATCAGTTAAAATGTTTATCTTGTGAAAATCATTTTCATTTAAATTCATAACTGCCTGTAACGGTCATATTTGTTTGTTGTTGGCTTGTATGATTTGCATAATCGATTGCATGCATTGTTTAATCTTTTAAATCTGATACAAATGTAAAACTGTTAAAGTAAAATTATTTGTGTAATCAATTATATCACGTTAGGATTTGAAATCCTATAAATAGACGTCTTGCGCGCTTTTGCAATATAATTACATGAACTTTCACTTTCATAACTAACTTGTTTGTTGAGTATTGATTGCAAGAGCGTCTTAGAATAAGTTTTGAAGAATCAAATATCTCATTTGGATTATTCATAAAGATTCTTGCAAGAAAGCTGAGCTGATACATTGTTGGTCATATATGCACTTCTGGTGTATTCTTTGAGGATCAATGTCTACATTACAATCAAGAGGATTGTGTTCCTGTTACTGTTGGCCAGGAGAAGAACCGTAGTGTTCTGCATTGAGAGTTGGGATTTTGAATCACACTAGATCCTTAACCGGTTTTCGAAAGTTGGCGAACCCTTGACCGAATGATTGATTCTTGTGGCAAGCTCTTCAATTTGGACCGATCAGTTTCTTCATTCGCATAAGTTGTGTTTCAGCTCTTTTTTCGATCTTTTCTATTATCTGTTGCATGTGAGTCATCTTTCATTTGCATACATCTTTTTAATAATCTATATGAATCTATGTTGGGATTTGGGATTCCTTAGAGCAAGTTCATCTGTCTCTTAGGTAAGGAAAGGTAATTACATTGTTTTTTAATTATAGATAGCTTGGAATGTCTAATTTTATGATTGCATGGTGAATTGACTAAATGATTGATATGTGTGATGAGTGTAATATGTTGAATTATGGTTAGGTTTTTAAATTATAGGAATTGATTGTATGATGAGATTTTGAAATGTTGTTTGATTGATATAGTAGATGGTTTGAGTTAGTGACGATTGTGTAATATGAAATTTGGAATATTTTGGCATGTGCGATTTGAAGTTTGATTCTTGGATTTTTGGTTGTTTGAACTTGGTTTTGTGTGATTAAGAGAGCTTAAATATGAGCAATTGGTCAAGTGTTATGAGCTTTTATGTTTAAAACTGTTTTGAAACTCATTCACTGAGAAAGAAGTGCCAATTTGATAAATTGAACAGGTATAAGTTCCCTCAAAAGCATAAAATACAAGTGATCTGGTATAGCATTGAATGTCTTATTTTGTAAATGGGATAGCGTTAAGCGATACTAGGGTGACGTTGAGCGCCAACCTTATACTATAAGTTTGAAACATTTTAACTCCAAGATGTTGAGCGTCAGAAAGTGTCGTTGAGTGTCCCTTTTTGTAAGAAGAATAGTGTTGAGCACCATGGCTGGCGTTAAGCACCACCTTTTGCGAGAAATCTAGCATTGGTCACCACCTATGAGTGTCAGTTTGTATGTTTGAAATTATCTTCTTCTTTTGCTATTTCAGATAGAATACAATGTAGTTTATGTATGTTTAAGAGTATCATGGTATTTATTCATGTATAATATTGTAATGATGATGATTATTATATATGTGTTTGGCATAATTCCTGTGATCTCATAGGGAGATTTTATGGTGATGTTTTATTAATGTACACATTGATTTGGGAGTCTAGATGTTGGAGGTTATCTTGCCACTATAATAACAATTCAAACTTAGGTAGAATAGAATGATGTATGTTGTGAGAGGTGCAAGAGGTCCTATATTAGGGATTTTACTTTAGCCAAAGGTGTTAATGGACTAACTTTCTATGTGGTAGGGTGAAACTCATTGACAATGACTTTGTAGAGCAATAGAGGTTGCCACAAGTGCAAGACTCTCAAGATTTCACATCAATGTTTTATCCGGATAATTGAGTCTAGTATGATTCTTCATATGTGATATTGTTGTTTTTATGAATGAATTATGTATCATAATATCTCTATGTTTGATTTATGAATTTTTTTTGTATATTAGCTTACCTTGTTTCTTTTGTATTTGTTTGTTTCTTTTATGTTTGTTTGTTTATTTTATAGTGATCATTTTATTGATGTGAGTAGATGAGAGGTAGGTGTTGAGACATCTTTGATGGAAGATAGTGATGCTGCAGTATTCTTTTCAATCATCTTAATTGTCTAAGATATATTTTATTATTACGATTATTTTTTTAGATAACGCTATACCTATAATTTGAGACAAATTTGTTTTGTTTTATCAATTTTATAACATCTTATTTTATTAGCTATAAACAACTAAAAATAAAATGTTACAGTAATAAAATTATAATTTAATAATGAATTAAAATTAGTTTATAATAATACAAAGTAATTTGAATTATAATCTTTCTTTCAATTATTATATATAAAAAATCACTCATAAATTTTTACAATTTTTTTAATTTTTAATTTGTTATTGTGTTTCTCTTAATCTAAACTATCTTATTCCTCACTCTCTTTTATTCCATTTTCATATTTTCTTATTCACTCTTTGAAGTTCACTCCTTCAACCTAATAAAACTAATATTCAATCCAAAATATCTAGACTCAAAATTCTTTGTTGATTCTGTGGTCTTATGATGTATTGTTATAATATCATCTCCTTTTCTATTTTCCGCCCATCTTATTGACCAAGTCCATGCTCTTAAGTTTAGTTAATTTAAAAAAAAGAAAAAAACTACCAAATCATTTACATTTAAAAAAAAAAATCTCTTACGATTTCTGTATCACGTGAACCAAACCAGATGGCAACGTTAGTCGTTAGATAATTAAATGACATACAGCGAACGTTACAATATCCATGCTTAATTTACTATTTTTAAACAACGGAAAGTTAACCAATGTTTTTAGATTGTAATATATCTGCGCCGGTTAGTTACAGTGGTCAAACTTGTCATTTCAATATATTTGAGCCACTCACGATGCTGGGACAGCGGATGTATATGGTAGGACGTCAATTCTGAACTTATTGCTTTTCTTTGATTTTATATAATTTTCGATCGTTTCCGATTTGCTTCCTATATTATTTATAATGGTTTTGTCAACTGTGAAACAGTTATGAAATGAAGTGATGATAGGAACGTGTATTATGTATGTATATGGCAGCAGTGGCATGAGGCACAAGTAAGTAGTTCCAAGGCTGAAAGATGGAGTGCAAAGAAAATGTTGGTGTAAAACACGTGAAAACAAAACAAAACCAAACCAAACCATGGCTCACTTTCACTTATCGCTTATCGCTTCTCGCTCACTCCTTCAATCAGTACGATGTGGGTCCCTCAGAAGGCAAATGTTATTGTCACCACCGTAACACGCACCCAACCTTGTTTCCAGCCACGTGACACAACAAAACAATAACTACCATCCAAAATTCCACGCACCCACTGATTAAACCCCAAAAATATAAATAAAAAACCCTTCAGAAATCCCTACTTATTAATTATTTCTCATTTTCCATCTCTGACACAACACCACCACCATGGAGAACTATCAGTACCCCTCCTACCCTGACTCCGGCGACTCCTCGCCGCGTTCCAGGGAGATCGACTTCGAGAATCCGCCGCCCTGGGACGACCAGCAGACCCAGAACTACAAGGCCAAGTTCATGTGCAGCTACGGCGGCAAGATCCAGCCCCGAACCCATGACAACCAGCTCTCCTACGTCGGCGGCGACACCAAGATTCTCGCCGTCGACCGCGCCATCAAGTTCCCCGCTTTCCTTTCCAAGCTCGCGGCTCTCTGCGACGCCACGCCGCAGGACCTCACCTTCAAGTACCAACTCCCTGGCGAAGACCTCGACGCCCTGATCTCCGTCACCACCGACGACGACCTGGAACACATGATGCACGAGTACGACCGTCTCTATCGCCCTAACTCCAAACCTGTTAGGATGAGACTCTTTCTCTTCACGCTTTCCTCAAACCCTAATTCCTCGTTCTCTTCGGATCGTGATCGCTTCGTCGATGCTCTTAACTCTGCTCCAATTCCTCCGCAACCTGACCCCATCAAAACCCCTCCCGTTACTCCTTCCAATGTCGATTACCTCTTCGGTCTCGACAAGGCCGTTGCTCCTCCCACTCTCCCTCCTTCCTTCGCGGCCGTCAAGTTCCACGATCCCGCGCCCGAGCCAGTCGCGCCGCAGCCGGAGTATCAGGTTCGCGGTGGAATCTCCGTTTCTGATCGCGTCGTTGGATCGGATCCGAGTGCGAACTCGATCGAGATTCAGAGACAGTTGCAGCAGGAGATGCAGCGTTTGCAGATTGCTGAGAATGAATATCGGAGGAGGAGTGAGGATGGTTTCGCCGGTGGCTATGCCGCTGCGGGAGGTGATTATTACATGCAGAAGATACCGGAGAAGGTTCCGCCTGCTAATGCGCCCCATCCCGCCGGGTACTGGCAGGAGAAGCAGTTTTCCGGCGAGGGTTTTCAGACGACAGTCACGACGGCTCCCGGAGGTGCTGATCAGCAGGTCTATGTTATCCCAGCGCCAGGGACTTTCTACCACGCGCCGGTGGTGAGGCCTCCGGCGGCGCAGGGCTACTACGCAGTGCAGAGAATGGGGTCTGAGGGTTTCCGTGAGCAGGCTGTGTTCGGCGGCGTTGCTCAGACGAAGACTGCGTTTTCGTCGGCAGGGCCGGCTCAGCCGGTTAAGGCTTCCGGGTATGCTGAAGGCTACGGCGTTGTGAGGCCTGCTGGGGTGCCGGATAATGCTGCGTACACGCAGGTGGCGTATGATAGTGCGAGTGGGAGGCAGGTTTACTATACTGCGCAGGGAGGGGTGGTGCACGCGCCGACGCAGTACCAAGGCGTTCCGGTGGGGTCGGATGTTAGGCCTGTTGGGGTTTCGGTGGGCCAGGATGGTAAGGTTGTTAACAAGGTTAACCAAGGTTCTGTGTGATTAAGATTGTGATTATGTTAATTTTGAAGTAATACACTAAATATGTTTTTTACATTTTTCCTTCTTATGTTTATATATATTTATATAATACGAATATTGTTAGCTAATAATTAATTGATGAGGTTTAAATTTCTTTCAATCCGTCTCGTAATTTTATAACTTGGTGTTTTGGCATCTCCCCTTCTTCTCATTATAATATACCCTTAACTTGAATTTTGATCATATCAAATCTTTTTTAAAAAATATAGTAAAGACCATGTTAAATTAAAAGTGAATAAACTAACACAAATAAGAGAACCAAACAAGCTATTAAACTTAAAAATATTTATTTTGGTACATAAAATATGTAAAATTAAAGTTTACAAAAATATTATTATCAAATTTAAATATAATTTATTATAAAAAATGTAGTCAGTTGTAAAATTTCAATTTTCTTGTATTTTGAGTCAATATCAAATTTCGTTATTTCAGTTATTTGAAATATTTTTTTAAAAAACTTTTAATTTTTTTAACCTTTTCATCGTATAATTTGTATTACAATACAGAATTTTATATTTATTAAATAAATACATAAATAATTCGCGTAAATAATTTCATCTTAAAATGAATTACTCTATTCAATTAGCTTTAGCATATTGTGTACAATGTTGTTTTTCACTAGGGTTGCTTTCTATACGTATTTAGTTTTTTTTTTTAATTTACGTACGTGGGTCATATTTTAAATTTATTATTGCAAGGATTAAATTGTATATGGTGCCCACGACTTCATCATGAAAAAGTCAGTGGATTGTATAGATGACTTTTTAATAATATTAAAGTTGTACCCAGTTTTAACAATGAAGTTTAGTACAACTACTGTAATATAAATAAATTTTTGAACTGAGATGGTGTTGAGGGTTGATGACTTCAGTTTAGGTTATTTTAATTTTTTTTATTTTATAAGTTATTTTGACACAAGTGCTGCATGTTTTTGGGTAATATTAAGTTTGTTAATTTTTTATGTTTGCTTTTGAATAATTTTAGGTTTGTTAATTGTGAATGTTAGAAGATAATATTTATATAAAATTTAGAGAAAAGTTGAATTGAAAAATAAGATATGTATTAACATCATTGAAATTACAAAGGAAACATATATCGTCACGATTGTCTATTGGATAGTTGCTTCTATTGTATCTTTTATTTTGACAATAAAAGCATTTTTTAGGTTTGTTAGGAGTTTGTTATCCATTTTATTTGGGATACGATTAATTGGCAATCTTCTTAATTGATAACGTTTCATAAGAGGATCATATATGAAACGTTGTTATAGGTAGACCAATAATCTTTATTTTGAATTAAATAAAATTGAATCTCATAAGCCTTGAAGATATTGTAGAGGTTGTACACAAGGACAAGTATTGATATTTGTATATGACAAAAATAACAAACCACAAACACACGAGGAGAAGGCAACTGAAGAGCTTGGAACTCACCATAATCACACCATCATTCCTTTAATTTAACTGTGTATGACATAGGATGATGCCTAGCTGAAAATTGGTAATCTCTTGAACATTAAATTCTGAATTTTGACCATCGAATATTTGCACATAACACATTGCATATTGCATTTCATTTTTTTTACAAAATAACAGTAATATCTTTAAGATATTGATGTCTTTCTCGTAGAATGCACTCCATCATTATTCTCGTTCAACAAATCGGGATATTGTTCTTTCAAATTTCTTCTTTACTAGATCACAAATTGGTAAAGATCAGGTAGATTTTAATGCTGAATTCATGCATTCCACTAGATTTGTTGTCTGGTCATACTTTTTACTGTCGTCATATGCTTGAGTCCATTTTTCTAGTGGTATTTGATTAATTCAAGACATTGCTTGGAAGAATTTTGATCTCATAACCATCAACTTTGCATATAGAGTGGGTTGTTTCATCTCATACCCTGTGAAACCATTAGGAATTTTCATATTTAGTCATTTGTAAAATAAATGGAGAAAATGATTTAACATAACCATGTTTACTAGTTGTCGCGTAAGCTTAGTATTTTTGAATCTCTTATTGAGATTTGAGGCGATAAGTCTTATGCAATACACTAAGGTACAACCATCTTCTTTCCAATGAACTTTTGGTGACTGCAAAGCTGAAATACGGTGATACCTCTTTTGATTATAAGACATAAATTTGATTAATGTGACATATGCTTATAAAAGCTGGAAGAGCCATATCATAACATCCTTGACTTCTCCTTCAACAATGGCAAATGCTAATGGAAATATGTTTCTATTTCCATCTTGAGCAATGGTAGTCAGTAGAGTGCCATAATCTTTTCCAGTTAGAAAAGTCTCGTTAACTTGTGTTATAGGCTTGTAGGAATTGAACCCCTTTATGCAAGGCTTGAAAGACCAGAACACACGTTGTAATATATGTTGAGAATAGTCTTCAACATAAGGGTGACTGGCATATTCCAAAATTATGCCCAAATTAGTTTGTTGCACTGCTATAAACCACTATGGAAGATCATTATATGATTCTTCCCAATCTCTAAATTTCAAAGCTAATTCTTATGTTTAGCTATCCAGGTTTTTCTATAGCTGATTGAATAGTCGTGCTGATTTTTAGTTTTAGCTATTAAACTTTTAAATAGGATAGTTGGATTTACAACCACTAAGTTGACCACAATTGAAGAAATTTATGTGGTTAGTACTAAGAGTGGTGGACAAGCAAGTGTGAGGAATTTTGTTAAACGATGCTCAGATGCACCATTGACAACCTTGGTTATAATGAATGCACCGACCAATGTACTTGTCAGGCTTGGATTCCATTATGAGAAATTTATATCCTTAGTCAATGTGGTATTGCTTGATGACAATTAGAACTAACTCTTTTAGGTTAATAAAAAAGACGATGTTGAATAAATAAGTAGTCATTGAGTTCAATTATAGGTTTGTTTTAGGTTAAATAAGTGATTTTGATAGATGAGATTTTGAGATAAGGATTGGATTGAGAATTATGAGATTTAAAGTCTGTTTTTAGGCTATTTATGACTTGTTTAAAGGTTGAGTTTACCAAATTGTGACGAGGAATGAGCATAATTGATTTACGATTTTGAAAGGAGTTTTGAAAGGGGTGTTTTAGTTTGAATGAGTTAGAAATTCATGGAAGGACAAGACATGTGGAGTTTAAGTTGAGTCATAAACACTTTAATGACTTCAATTAAGGTCTGAAATAGCAAATGAGAGGTGTAGGTACATGTAGAGGTGTCAGAGTTAGAAAATTTAAGGTTGATAGGTTTAAATTCTGCAAAATTTTTATTATGTATAACTCTGCAATCTAATTAAGAGAATATAGACGTTGAGTGAGTAGAAATATATCTAGATGAGCGAATATAGGCGTTGAGCGGGCAAAACCTAGTATTTCTATACTTATTAAATGACTAAATATACAATAGCATACTAACGAAAACATAGGTGTATCACACTTATGTGTCCGCTTTTTTGTAAATATTTGTATAACTTATTAATATTTATAAATTGATAACGTAGGTATGGATGCATATATGCATGTATTTATGAATATATGTGTGAATGTGTGACTATGTGCATGTGTGTGGTAGATGGGGACGTGCATGTTTGTTACTTAGTTAAAGTTTTCTTAAATCGAAAGATTAAATCAAAATTGATCTTCATGTCGTACTTCAGTTTCCATGGTTATACTTCAACTTTCCTAACATATAAGAAGTAAATATTTTGGTTAACATATGCAAATAAAAATAATATGTAACAATTGAGTTTAAATAGATGTAATAAATAAAAATAATATAATTTATCTTTTAAAATATCCTTACTTCTTTTTAGAACTCATGTTCATAGGTTGTTAGATTCTAAACCACTACAAATAAATATTTAATATTGTGATTTACATGTGACATAAGTGTATAATGGATAAAATATTGAATAAATAATAATAACCTTGTTGAAGCATATATTTTGATGTACTTATTATAACGAGTATAAATTGGTAATGAATTTTGTTATGTTTTCGATAATGGAAATAAATAAATAGAAATATACATATTGTGTTTGGTAAAAATGTGATTTATAAGAAAGATAGTAAAATATCATCACACCCTATTATCCAATACTAAGAAAGCTCACTTTTTCTAAAAAGGACTTGCAAATCCATTATCAAGTTCACTAATAAAAGCTTTTGAGGATTGTTATGTAAAAATGAACCATTAAACATAAATCAATGTTTTTCATAACAAAATACCATGATAAAGTCCAAATAACTAAGACTTCCAATAAAATAATAATAAAAAAAGGTTCTACGTACAATTTACAAAAGATCTGCTGAGTTTATAATGATAACCAAACATTACCAACTTTATGTTATAAAACAAATATTTAAGATTACATGTTTCCGCTAATAATAATAAATGGAGTGAGTGGTTCATGAGTGACCACTAACACCTAATGTACGGAATAAAAGCTCTAGCGTGGGACGAAATCTATTTTGGAAAACTGCACTTCTCATATTTTACACTTTTTACGAAAGCAATATACTAGTGGACCACTTACATATGCTTTTCTACTCTATTCAGTTATTCAACCACTCTTCCATTGCAACTTCCTTCAACTCTAGTTTCATTTTATATATTATATATATACACTCTTCTAAATATTGAGAAAGGTTAATTTATAATTATTTAATGTGTCTTGTTTATAGCAATGGTACAGAGAGATATTTATAGATCTAGAAATAATTAAAATATATCTATTTCACCTTAAATGCCTCTCAAGTTTAATATCAAAACTTACTTTATATATATATATATATATATATATATATATATATATATATATATATTTAGTCTAGGAACAAATCATAATTTAATAACGAAAATATATTTAACTTATTATTAATTATACTATTAAAATAAAATAATAAGTAACTCTCTACAAAATCAAATCACTTATTAAATTTTTCAGCATTAATAAACTACTTAAAGATTGGGCCAGCACAAATTTGGCGTGTATACAAGGTTCACATATGAAAAATTCACCATAAAATAATAGAAACAACAGTAAAAAAAAAGATCGAGACTGAGAAGTAACGAAATAGTATCTAACTTGAAGGTCAAAATATCTTTAGAAATACTAACAAATGACCGTAACCACAAAGAAAAAAAAACAAAACCAAGAAGGTCCCTATATTTGCGGGTTCGTTTCAATTGGATCCTCCAAATTTGGAAGTGATCAATTGGGTCCTTAATTTGGTCAATTTAATTCAATAATAGCATTTTCGTTAAATACAGTTAAGGACGTTAACTTTTTTAAGCTGAGGCATCCAGGTGGCACCGTATAAGTAGATTTTTAACATTTTTAATTGTTAAATATATTAATTGTTAAATATTAACTGTTTAACATAATTTAATATGTTTAATAATTTCTCTACCCAGATTCCTCCCGAATATGGCACCCGGCAGCACCTCCAATACCTTGCCGTCTCCAGCAACGAGCTCGCGGAAAACATCCCTCTAGAGCTTGGAAACCTCCCCACGCTTCACGAGCTCTACTGTGGAAACCTCACTCTTCCTCTTCCAAATCCCCTTCTGACTTCAAACCTTCCTCACCTTCTTCTTTTCCATTCTAATCATATTATTTTTATTTTTCTCAAACCACGGAACAGTAGTCGTCACCTAGTCCGCGGCGGGCGTCGCTTTCTCTTGGGAGGAGGTTGTCCAACGGGCTCAAGGTATCGCCGGTGGTGGTGGACTCCGCCGCAAAGAAAAAGATGGCCACCATTGTCGCCGGGATCTCGAAGGTCTCCGATGCGCTGGTTGGGTCCAAGAGTGCGAGAAAGAATTGGGATGAGCAACCCCCGGCCACGCCGATTGAAACTGAACACAAAGAAAAGGGTGGTTCTAATTTTGCAGAGAAATCCAATTTTATAGCTATGGGTATCACCATTCATGAAAAGGGTGGTTCTAATTTTGCAGAGAAATCCACCCTCACACATCTGAGTCGCTTCCTGTGCCCCCACTGCAAGAAAAACTCTGGAACCTTGAGCCCTTGCACCCTTTCTGGTTCCTCTCTTTGGCCTCCATACCTACACCACACAGAACGACAAAACCGCTCGTCAAGCTTCAGTTTTTCACCATACAGAAAAAAGGGGTTTGTGTTCTCGGACTCCATGCAATGTTGACCACTCAAACCCTTCTCTGCACGAGAGAACACGATTTTAATCAGCAATCAAAATTGAAACCAAAACCAAACATGATTTTGACAATCTTGGAGCACAAAGAGAAACCAGAAACGTCAGTCAGTTTCAACAACGAGATTGGAGTTGAGTGTGGGAGGGTGAGAAGAAAGTTTCCCAAAGAGAGGAGAAGGTGAGAAACAGGAAGGGGAAGTGGAGAAGGTGGTTTCCACACAACGAGATATTTCTAATTATATATTATTAATTGTTTAACATAATTTAATATGTTTAATAATTTCTAATTATATTTTCATTTATTAATATATTTAACAATTAAAAATGTTAAAAATCCACTGCCACCTGGATGCCTCAGCTTAAAAAAGTTAACGTCGTTAACTACATTTAACGGAAATGCTATTATTGAATCAAATTGACCAAATTAGGGACTCAATTGATCACTTCCAAAATTGGAAGACCCAATTGAAACGAATCCGCAAATATAGAGACCTCCGAACCTATTAAACCTACTAACAAATGACCGTAACCACAAAGAAATTGAAACAAAGAAAAAAAAACAAAACCATAAATAAAAGTTAATCAATAAGAACTTGTGATGGCAGAATTAAATCACAAAGTAAATAAAATTTAAATAAAGTAATTTTATTAATTTATATTAATGTAACTTTTTAAAAAAATGTACAATTTAAACCAAATCCTTGTGAGCTGATGTAATTAAGATCAACTTAATTTCTAACTATATAAATATGAAAAAAAAATGTAAACAAAATATTTGATTATAATTGGTTTTTTACAAACTAAGAAATAGTAAAAGTAATGAAATAAATATTTAATTTTACCATAAAAGTTTATACATAATTATTAAAAATTGGATTTAAACCTAATTCAACCCTACAAAATCGATTTATAAAGTGAGATTCGTACTCTTATATACTTTAAATTATCTCTAATCGATGTAGGACTTCCAACACACCTCCCTCCCGTCGAGGTATAAGACTATACATTAATGGGTGGTCTGATAGTAGGTGAAACAATATGCTCAACAAACAAATCTCGTTAGGATAGACTCTAACAAATGTCATTGTTACTGTACCAACAACAATACTATAAACAAAGACAAAACCTAAAATTAATTCAACTACTTTGAAACCCAACCTAGGAGTAGAACCCAACCTGAGACCGAGATTGATTGATTATGGTAGCAAATATGAGAAAACTTTGGTGTATTCAAGGAGAAAAAAAAGGGTTATTCTAGCTTCTATTCATTTTCAAGAATCCAATCCAATACCACTACATGAGGTAACATCTCCTAACCTTGTAAATATAAGTTTACTGAATGCAATTTCAGAAATTTCAGAAGTACATCAATAAAATCTTAAGCTACATATTGATCTTAATCTACCCATTTCTCTAAGAAAGGAAACCACAATATGCACTAAAAAACCTATTTACCCTTTATTAAATTTTCTATCCTTTAAACAATTATCTCCTATCCATTAATTATTTTTCTTACATACTTGAACAACATATTTACACCATCTTTTATCTGAAGCATTATCTGAAAAAAAAAATGGAAACAAGTCATGGATGTAGAAATGAAGGCGCTACACAAAAATAAGACTTGGAAACTTGTTTTTTTATCTAGAGGAAAAAGGGCATTAGGGTGCAAATGAGTATTTACTATGACGTATAAAGTAGATGGGATAGTTGAATAGTACAAGACAGGTTGGTGGTTAAAGAATTTACTCAAACTTATGGAGTTGATTACTTGGAGACTTTTGCATCAGTTGCAAAAATGAATACAATTAAAGTCATATTATCATTAGCAACAAATAATGATTGGGACCTACAACAATTTGATGTGAAAACTGCATTCCTACATGAAAATCTTGAAGAGAAAATTTATATGGAGTTACCTTAGAGGTTATTATTGGGTCCATCGAGGAGGAGGTTACCTATGGGTTACATAAACACCAATAACATTGGAGCCAACTATATAAGGGATCGACACCACTCTTTACCAAAAACCTTAAGGCAATGGGTTAATGGGTCTTTCATCTTTATATACTGCTCTACTTTCTCATTTCTATCCAATGTGGGACTTGGACTCACACTTGGATTCCCAACATCTCACCCTCAAGGGTGAGTCCCTTCCACATAGGTACACTCTCTCTCCAGCGGAAGCATTCCCAACTAACCACAACCACGAGTAGCCCTTTCCAACCGTCGTATCTTAATGGAACTTGCTTACCTGAATACCCTTTGTCAGGAAGACTTTCGGTATAGGAATCATTATACTCGTCTGAGCCGGTCACCAAGACAAACCATCGGCTCTGATAACACTGTTGGGTCTATCTTTTGTAGGGAGGTTCAACATACACACAGATCTCCACACTGATAAGATATTAGTGTGGGGACAATTGTGGCACACTCATCCCATTGACTACCTTTGTCATCTCTCTCACAAAAAAATCAAGCACTCACTTTTTCTCTCACGATGTTTGACTCTCTCCTCTCTCTCGGTACTCAGAGCATAAAGATCTGATACCACACTGATAAGATATTGTCCGCTTTGGGTCAAGCCCTCACGGATTTGTTTTTGGTACCACTCCAAAAGGCCTCTTACCAGTGGAGGTATCTTATGTGTATATAAACCCATGTCCATTTCTTAGTTTATTCGATGTGAGACTTTGTTTGTACTCAACAGTTATGAGGAAATGACTGCCTTAGGAACTATCTGCAAACTGGAAAAAGTATTATATGGATTAAACAATCTCCCAGAACATGTTTTGGTAGATTCTCAATGTGATGATGAGTTTATATATATATATACATATGTATATATATATATATATATATACATATATATATATATATGGTGATTTGAAAACCAAAGCCAAATCTCCTCTCTTAAATTAAATACTTAAAAAAATAGCAAAAATTTTGAAAATTTTGTGTAGCTTTCAGCTTCGATTCTAAAATAACTGAAGACAAAAGGGTATATGATTTTGATTCATATGCAACCGGAGCCTATAAATTCGTGAAAATTCCAAAACTGTCATCGAGTCTTGATATGCTTCATTTTCTTCAAAATCGAAGCATATCATGGGAATGAAAAGAAAAAATATGCACTAGTGAGAGAAGAGCATGAACAAGTCTAAGTCAATGTACAAAAATGTAGAGTGTTATTATTGTAAAAAAAAGAGAACACATTAAAACAAATTAAGCAGAAAAAGAGAACAAACACAAAAGAACAAGCAGAAAAGAATGATCATGATAATTTTGTAACTATTACTATATGTAGGGATCTTGTTCTTCTTCATGACTTGAAATTTGTTAATATTGTATATGATGAAAGCATATGAATAAGTGATAGTGGTACTACATATATTGCATGTTACACCGAGGAAGGAGTTATTCACATCTTACATTTATGTTGATTTTGGAGTGTTGAAGATGGTAATGATGATGTGTAAAAGGTTATTGGTATTGGTGATGTTTTCTTTCTAACCAACACGGAAGTGCAATTATTACTTAGACAAGTCAAACATGTTTGCTTTAATTTTATCTTTGTTCATTTTCTTACTGATAATGATTATGACAATCACTTTTGTTCTTATAAATGGAACCGCACTAAAGGTAACTTGGTAGTGGCCAAAGGTGGAGAAAATTTTTAAGGGTTAAATATGTTTTTAGTCCCTGAACTATCAGACGATTTTGTTTTTAGTCCCTGCTCAGAACTTTGATGGTTTTTAGTCCTTATAGCTTTGAAACTCTGAGTATTAGTCCTTAAAAATGGACGGTGTTAAGTTTTTGTGAATGTGGCAAACGGCGATGCCACGTGATCACTGATCTCTGCCTTCACTCTCTGCCACGTGGGATGTTTAACTCTTGAACTGAGGTTATTTGCTGTAGTCAGAAACACTAAGGTTTTCAAGCTCTTGTTTGGGAGCTTGCGAGAGGTAACCATGGCCGCCACAACCAACGCCGCTGCCCCGCCGCGCCAGCTCTCTCAAAAGGAAGCCGACATCCAGATGATGTTGGCAGCTGACGTTCACCTCGGCACCAAAAATTGTGATTTTCAAATGGAGTGCTACATCTTCAAGCGCCGCAACGATGGTAACTAACATTTTTATATTATCTCTATCGTTATACAATAGACAACAGCCTTGTGTTGTGGTGTGGATTTGGTATTAGGTATTTATATTATCAACCTTGGTAAGACATGGGAGAAGCTTCAACTTGCTGCTAGGGTTATCGTTGCAATTGAGAACCCTCAGGATATTATTGTGCAATCTGCTCGGCCTTATGGTCAGAGAGCGGTTCTCAAGTTTGCCCAGTACACTGGTGCTCATGCCATTGCTGGAAGGCACACTCCTGGTACCTTTACCAATACTCAATACTCAGTTCAACAGTTAAACATCCCACGTGGCAGAGAGTGAAGGCAGAGATCAGTGATCACGTGGCATCGCCGTTTGTCACATCCACAAAAACTTAACACCGTCCATTTTTAAGGATTAATACTCAGAGTTTCAAAACTATAAGGACTAAAAACCATCAAAGTTCTGAGCAGGGACTAAAAACAAAATCGTCTGATAGTTCAGGGACTAAAAACATATTTATCCCAATTTTTAAATTCTATTGGACTAAAACTTTGGTTGTTAAATACAGTGTGAATGTTATGCATATGGAGGCCCATCTTTGTGGCACTGAAGGCTTGGTCATATAAATTTTGAAAGGGCTTAATAGCTTAGCCAAAAAGGATGTGCTTTTAGGAATAAAGGATGTAGAGTTAGAGAAATGTTCTTATTGTATGGCCAATAAACAAACCAAAGTATCTTTTAAAAATCATCCTCCTTTAAGGAAGTTGGAGTTGCTTGAATTGGTGTATTAAAATGTTTGTGGCCCATTGGAGGTAAAGTTGTTTAATGATGTACTTTACTTTGTTACTTTTATTTAGGATTGTTCTAGAAAGCTCTAGGTACACTTTAGAGAAAGGATCAAGTACTTGAAAATTTCACATGTTTTGATTGAGTCAGAAATAAGTTGAAATGCATTTCTACTGATAATGATGGTGAGTACCATGGACCATTAGATTTTTATTGCAAGTAACATGGTATCAAAGATGAAAATACTACTCATAAAACTCCAGGTTGAATGGTTTAGAAATGAGGATGAACATGACTTTGGTTAAAAGAGTTAAATATATGCTTTCTTTAAGCAAAGTTGTCTAGGCATTTTTTGAGAGAGACATGTCTTGCAATTGTACATGTTATTAATCTTTGTCTTGTAGTTAATTTGGATACTAAGATCCCAGATAAAGTTTGGTTTGGCAGGAATTTTAGTCGTGGTTATTTGTGTGTCTTTGGTTGTAGGGCATTTGTTTATGTTCCATAAGATGAAAGATCCAAGATAGATGCAAAGACAAGGCAATGTATCTTTATTTGTTATGGCTAGGATGAATATGGCTATAGGTTGTATGATCCTGTTGAGAAGAAGCTAGTCAAAAGCCATGAAATGTAATTCATGAAAGACTAAACCATTGAAGGCATTGAAAAGGAAGAGAAGACTAAACCCTAGAAAGATAGTAATCTCTTTTATGGTAATTCAATGCTTTTCCTATTCATAATCTGGATAATGTTGAGAATGATGCTTAATATAATGAACAACACGATGATATTGATGATCAACAAGTTAGAGATAAAGTAGAGCTTTCAATTGATGGTGCTTAAGATGAACATGATATGTTGGATGATGATGCTCTTAGTGATACACCTGAATTATCACAAGTCCCTACCATAAGGTCTAATAAATTAATAAAACCATCTTCCAAGTATCCTTATGATGAATATGTAACCTTGACTGGTGGTGGAGAACCAGAGTGTTTTAAAGATGTTTCGAAAAATGAAGAAAAACAATAGTAGCTTGATTTAATGAAAGATAAGATTAAATCTTTGCATGATAATGACACTTATGACTTGGTAAAATTGTCTAAGCGAAAAATGGCTTTAGAGAATAAGTGGATTTTTTTTGGGTGAAACAGAAGGCTAATTCTACATCTATAAGGTAATAACGTCATATTAATGGTTAAATACTTTATATATAAAAATGGTAGTCTTTTGCACATAATTGTGAGGAGGAGATAAGTTGGATTGGGTTTCAAATATGTGTTTAAAAAGTTAAAACTTTTCCAGCTTGTTTTGTCTCAATTAACCTAAGTGAAGAAGGATCTTCTAGGTTAATAGTGTGTGTAAATGTTGTAGTCTTTGGAAGAGACAAAAGAGAGAAAACATTTGTTGGCATATTGACTAAATCATCTCAAAAAAATTATGATTCCTACTTTGTTCATCGTTGGATCAAGTTGAAATTTTTTTATAGATGCTATTTTACATATCATTCTTTATTTTGACCATTGAGATCGTCAATTGAAGGTCTATGATTAGAAAATTGAGTCTCATATTGTTTCTTACTTTAGGTTTCTTTTTCTTTATTCTTCATGTTTCAGAACATTAACATTATTGTGTTGATATATTAGTTGATTGTAGACATTTTTGTTGAAAGTTTCACATTGACTAGAGATAAGGTCAATTCATAGTTTATAAGTGGGTGCAAACCTCACCCTACAAGCCGATTTTGCGGGGTTAAATTAGGCTTAAAGTTCACTTCTAACATGGTATCAGAGCTATGGTTAGAGCCTATCCTAGCGATAATTTATTGTTTGCTGGGCATATTGTTTCACCCGCCATTGGACTCCTATCGGACCATTCATTAAAAATGTCTAATCTCACGCTCTGTGCTGTTTAACGACTTATAAATAAAAGGAAGGATTCATCGATTGCTTTCTATTTTCTTATATTATATCTGTCATATTTCTATTAAGCTTAGTTTATGAAGAGTTTAGGATAATACGTTTTATGAATTTTTGGCAATTAAAATCTTGAAATGGACAGAAAAAAGTGTATATTTCTAAAATAAAAACATATTTAACCAGCAAATAAAAACAGTGAAACGAAAAATGATTGAAGAAATGGTATTCTAAAATCTCAGCTCTCATCACAGAATACGTAAACAGAATAAGAGGTTGTTTTGGTTATGGAACAAAATGAGTGGTGCTTTTGCAATACATTTTTTATTAGAATATGTGCGGCTGTCAGTGGTGAATAATTTTCTGACAACAACTATACAAAATCAATGAATTTCTGTAACTTCAAATCAAATCGGATTTCTTTTCGAGGTTACTTTATAGAGTTTAACCAAAGTTAAACGAATAAGAGACTATAGATGTTGAATAAACAAATTATATATTATAAATAATTATTTATATAATTAGAGAGAATAGAATAAAGCTAAATAATATACGAATGGAAAAATAAAATAAATTTAAACCAAAAACATTTACTCAAGTTTCATATAATTAGGGATAATAATATACATCAGGTCATATGGATCAATCAATAATATATTATGATGAAAAAGTGAAGGATTGGTTAAAAATATTTAACTTATAAACTCATCATGCATAACTCGCATTCATATTAATCAAATATAGATTAATTTACCTTATCATGTAACTCATACTATTTTTTAATATTTTATTATTATTTAATACTGTTTATGTTTTAAATATGACAAAAATATTTTTATTTATTATTTAATTCATTCATATATTTATAACTAAAAATTTAAATTTTATTTCATAGTTTATTATAATATACTTTTAATATGTTTTCTTATTTATTTATAATAAATGAATAATTGTTAAGTTTTTATATTATATTTTATTTTTATTATCTATTTGAATTTGGTATTTAAAAAAAATTGAATTTATGTAGGTCAATCCACATACATACAAATATCTAATTATGTCCAACCTATTAAGACATAATTTTTATGTGGGTTAATATCTCAATTCATTTTTGACAAACTAAATTCAAAACATGTTGACCCACATCACTAAGATTTGTGATGTGTTATAGAAATTCTTTCAGAAAATAAAATTCGACACTTATTCTACTATTAATACTTTCATCTATAATGCCAAAATAAATTCTAAAACATTTATATATATATATTGCGTTTCATCTACAATAATCTTGAGTATTGAGAAACATCCAAGTATCAAGTTCTTTAGGAAGAATTTTGTATTGCCTTTGTCAAAAAGTACCCCTTTAGGTTAGTTCATTCATGATCCTTCTTCTGTGATCTTCAAAAATATCATTTTGATTCTTCCCTTAACTTTTCAAATATCTTGAGAATCCTCAATGTTTCATAACATCTTATAATATTATTGAAATTTTAAGTTTAGAGCTTTCAAAATTGGTTTCTCAAAGTTTGAAATATGCAATTTTTGAAATAGGTTAGTGATTATAAAGGTCTCTTTCTCTGTTGAAATTGTGAAAACGAATAAATCACAAAGTCCTTTAACTCTTTCTTTGTTTTAGATAAACATTGACACAAGTGAAATGAGACAAAAGTAGCTTATAAGAAAAGCAAGAAACTAAGCAAATAAATACATGTGTAAACAGGAAATCAATAATTTGATGCTGGGATGGTCCATATCATCCAAATTTTCTACGCACTCACAAAGCATCAAAAGTACTTTCACACATAAAAGGAAATCATTTAAGCTTTTTTTATAAAGCTTTTTGAAGAAGAATAAAATAAAAGTTAACTTTTTATAAGTTAAAATTAGTTTATGACCAATATGATTATTTGATCCATGGCATAGATAAGGGTTTACTTCTTGAAATGAGTTTCCTTCATGACCACACCGCTAAGAGATAAAATCAAACTGTCAATTAATAAAAAGATTAATATTAATATTGATTAACTTAAGATAAAGTTTGATTATTATCGATTGAACCATAATTAGGTCATGAGTATTTAAATTTATTTTAAATTTATAAAGATAGGTAAGAGGTAAAAAGATAGGTCATTGCATTAATAAAACATTAATACTTTAACAGCTCAATCATTAGTGATTTTGGACATTACACTTACATATGACCTGGATGTCCTCGTGTGAAATAGTTTATGTTGTTAAAGTTAGTTTATATATAGTATGACCATCCGATCCATGACATAGATCAAATAGTCTATTTCTCCAAACGAGCTTCTTTCATGTGCACAGTTAACAGACAAGATCAAACTCATTCTAACAATTTAAAATAAAGTATGATTATCATAAATTCAATCATAATTAAATTATGTTAATGAAAAATTCATGTGTCAATCATAAACTCATTCTAAAATTTATATATATATAAATAGAAGATAAATAGATAAATTATTGTATTTAATATGATACTAATACTTCGTCAGCTGAATTTTATTGACTTTGGACATTATACTTGGATCGATCAGCTTATCTCCCATAAACAGTTTATGTTGCAAAAAAAATTGTATTATTTATCCAAAATTTAATTTTAGCTTTTGAAAAAAAAGATGTATATATTTTTTGTTTTAAAATCTTTATAGAGCTTATTAGACCGTTTTGAATAATATTTTGTGAAGATTTTGGTGAAAATTGTCAATGGCATGAAAACCAAACACCTGACAAAGAAATTAGTATGAATAAAAGGGCCTTTCGTTTTGGCTGTGCAGGAGTTTCGAAAAACGTCGGGGTCATCAACGTTAAGCTTGTAAGCATAGTAAAGGATAGACAACTCACAAGTGTCTTACAAAATTTCTCATGATCACTTTCTTTCATTAATACAAAAAAAAAAAATACTATTTTAATATGATTTTTATAAACATAAGTTGCTTAAAATTATTCTTTTATAAATAACTCTTTTCAATTTTAAAGAAACTGGTATTTATGAAATATATATTCAAATATGTTCTTGATTATAAATGAAATTATGATAAAAAAAATTTAACTAAAGATGTTACAAATTAGGTTTAAGAGAAATCAATAGTTTGGGATGCAATCTAATCGTTAAGTCCTTATTTTTCTTCTAAAAAGAGTGATGTCAATCTTATACATAACATAAAATTATTTTTCAAAAGATAAGAACTTGGTACGTGTAGCGAAGCTATAGATTTTAATGCAATTATTCATGTATTCACTTAAATTTATATATTTTTCTTCGTTATATAGTTTTGAGCTACTAGTATAATTTTATTTCATATTGGTTTTTTTTTTCCTCATCATGTTTGCTTTTATATATATACTCTTTAAGGATGATAGTATTATTTGTTACCTGCTCCGTCTAAAATAAAAGGTTTTCCGTTATCTGTTTGGTTATTTATGGGATATTTGTAGATACTTTTATATTTTAGTTTTTAAAATTTTAAATAATATTATTTAAAAAAATATTTATAATATAAATTTCTATAAAAATAATAATTTTGATGTACAACCCTTAATTTTGTAATTTTTTTTTAGTATATTTGGCTAGACACTTTTTTTCCTGTTCTCTATATTGTCTAATTTGTTTTATATTCATAAAGTTTAGTGAAATTTTTAAGATTATTTATCAAAATCCTTAATGTTATCAAAATTAACATTTTCGCGTTATTCAATTAAGATTATTTATCAAAATCAATTTATAATGGTAACATTTGATTTCAAATTTGGTAAATGGCATAAATTAATAATGTCAAAATTTAAGAAAGTGAAATTGGATAAAAGATTAGTGAAATTAGTCTTTGACTAACATTACACTAACATCCTGAACAAAATATGTTCTTTATTCAAGCATCGTATCTTGATTTAATTCCTTAAAACAAGTTCTAAAATTATCTATTAAATTATTAATTCCTTAATTAATTTAACAGATAACTTTGCATTAATTTAAGATGTTGAGAATGACCAAAAGCACACAAGTTATTCCTAACATAGTTACTTTTAGTTGTTTTTCTTACGTTTCTGTTCTAAAAATACTTTCGAGTACGAAAGAACGTTTAAAGATAATTATACTTCCGTATGATTATAAGCAAGTCAAGAAAAGCACAAGAATACAGACATATATTGCATAGGAAGATTACATTAATGTAAAGTCATACAACCAATTCCAATGAACAGAAAAATAGCCTCTCCTAGACATCTAGAACATACTCTTTACAGCAATTCCTTACAGAAAGCGAAGTCTTGATGCCTTGAAGTGTCTCCTGAAGTGTCTCCTGAAGTTCTCCAGTATTTTGCGTGCTCTGTTTTGTGTCAGAAGATAGTTTATGTCTTTCTATCACGTCTTTTAAGCCAACATAACTTAATAAATTCGCTCAGCGCACAGGTGTGTATGCGCTGTGCGAATTTCTTAACTGCTACTGTTCAGCTGATGACATTCGCTCAGCGCATAGTACTGGTGCGCTGTGCGAATGACTTCCTTCTGGCACTGCGAATTATGACTGACAGTAGTCCAAATAATGCAACCTTTTCTGTACAATATTTACACAACTTTCTACTTCCTATTACACTCTTTCAATGAAGAACAACATAAATAATTATAAGATTGAGCTCATCTATAAGTGTAAAAATAACTTTTTTCCATAGGCGGAGATAATAATTCTTTTAATTTATTTCATTAACAACATTAATGAACTAATTACAAATCTAAATATATTCAAATAATTAGATATTTTTAAAATATACGGTAAATATACTTCGGGTATAAGTATTGGAATTTTTTTAGTAAAAGTTTGCATTCCCTTTAGTGTATTTTATTTTTTTACAATCCTCTTGGGTTCCATTTTGCCAACCTAAACATGACATTTTAGAGCATTGCTCTTCTAACTCACTAAACCAAACTTCACTTCCCATTCCTTCATCATATGTCATCAACACTCTTTAGTCTCTACATCTTCTTGAATCCCAATTTCGTCTCTCTTTTTGTATAAAGACCAAGTTTTTTTCAAACATAAACAAATTTAGAAACAATCTCATTAACAAAATTAAATTTAATATACCAACATAATATTTCATACATATATTTTTTAAACAAATTTAATATTAAAAATAAATATCAAAAATACTAAATAATATGTAATATCTATAAATACAAATTCTAAATTTAAAACAAATAAAAATTTAATTAAATATAACAAAAAAATAAAGAAAAGCAGTAAAAAATACCGTAAACCCCAACTCCAACTGGGACGAAGACCAACCACAACTCTAAGTGCGACGAAGACCAACCGCAGCTCCAAGTGCGGCTCCCATCAACTGCAGCTCCAAGTGCGGCTCCCATCAACCGCAGCTCCAAGTGTGGCTCCCATCAACCACATCTCCAACGCCAGCCCTCTCAACTGCACTTACCTACGCACCATCCATGTGCTCGATCTTTGCCGCCACCCGCTGCCGCAACCTTGCCTCAACATCATGAATGTCGATCTCAGAAACAAACACCCCTCATAACCGCCAAGTACAAAATCTGAGGACTGCCCCCAACAGTAAACCAACTCGTACAGTAGAAGATCATGAGCAGCAACAAACTCACGTTCCTCATTGTGTACAACACTCCTATGAACCCGTTCAACTTCAACTCGATCGACACCCTCTCCTCAAACCGTAGCGATAGGAGTTGAATTCGTGTATCCATCAACGCCCTATTCTCCTTCTCTAACCCTACCGCCTCTCTCCGGCACCCCAATATCGCCCTCATAACCTGTTCCAAAAAAAATTTCACCTTTAACAAAACATTCTAATTGCCTTCAAAATGTCGCAAAGCAAAAACACTGGAACAAATTAACAATAAATGAAAATTGAAAAACGGGCGCTGACTTGGTGGGAGAGTTAGGGGTGATGTAGCGATATGAATCGATAGAGGAGGTAATGGTGAGGAGGGGAGGAGCACTCTACTAGAAGACCTTAAAAAGAAATGGTAAAAAGTGAGAGAGGAGGAGAAGATGGGAGGAGCCTTAGAAGAGAGGAGAAAGAAAGGAGGTGTAGGATTTGATATATGAAATGCAACAAAGAAGAGGAAGAGAAGAGAAAGTGGTGTAGGATTTATAAATATGAAATGCGGTAGAGGAGGAAGGGTTTGTGCTTGATTTTTATTATTGAATGGGTCAAGTTTTTTAAAAACAAAAAATTCTCTAACACATGATAAACTAAACTAAAAATGAATGAATTCAATCCAACTTACTTTTTACAATTAGATTCAACACACCATGAATTGATGAGAGTTAATATATTTATGTTTTATTTTTTTACTTATATATACATATATTTGTCATAGTATAATATGAATTAACTTAACTCATTTTCTATAATATAATTAAATAACTTTCATAAAATATTATTATAATTAAAAAATAAATTGTTAGTTTATATAATTTAATAAACAAATAAATTAAACATCTAAATTATTCAAATATTATTAAATAACATTTCAATATTTAAAAAAATCAAATTATCAATTTAGGTAATTAAATGTAATAATCAATTACAATAAAAAAACTTATAAAAAAAATAATAAATAATTGATATTAATAAGCTACTCCTTAACTCACCTTCAACCCAACTCAAACTTTTTTAACCAACAAATTAAGTGAATTAACTTCAATTTTATCCATGTTTAACAAACTTGAATTTTTTCCACTTAACGAAAGTTGGTTTGCAATATCTCATTTTGACATCCCTATTTGAGGAATTTTAAGATACCTTAGGGTGACCTTCATATTAGCTGAAAGATGTCTAGCATTTTGAACGAGAAAAGAGACCACAATTTTTGAAGATTTCAGATTGGGATTCTAATCATCCTTAAGTTTTCAAACTCCCCAGCTGCTGCTGCTACTCTAAATCAAGGTACAACGAAAACGGAATAAATAAAGTGTGACGAGGGCGTTAGAATACAAATCTAAGTGCAAATATCCAATCTAAGTGCAAACACTAGCAATAGAAAATCACAATAGTGAACTAATTTTATGCAAAAAATTCGATATCGTTATTCAAGCAGCCGTGTTCGGACTCCAAAAGTGCTACAAATCAAGAGCCTTCTAGAAAAAAATGGCTTTCAACATTAGATACAAAGTAAACTTGTATTCTTGCAATTATGTGATGATTAATGGGAAGAAACAAAAGCAACCATGCCTTAAATATCTCACTTCTTGACTTCTTCATACTCCGCCTCGGGAGCCTGGTCACCACCCTGGGAACCCCCAGTGGAGGAACCACCACTAGAACCACCTGACATGTGCTCTCCAATCTTGGAAACAGCTTTGTTCGCTGCATCAAGCTTTGCCTTAATTTCATCAGCATTCTCCCCTGCCATTGCCGTTCTCAAATCTGATACTGCATCTTCAATCTCTTTGGCCACTTCACTTGGAATCTTCTCTCTATATTCACCTAAACTCTTCTCAATGCTGTAGATGGTTGTATCTGCACTGTTTCTAATGTCAATGAGAGTCTTCCTTTCTTGGTCTTTTTGAGCATGCAACTCTGCTTCCTTGACCATCTTATCGATCTCATCTTCTGAGAGTCCTCCAGATGATCGGATGGTGATTTGCTGTTCTTTACCAGTGGATTTGTCTTTGGCAGAGACGGTAACAATCCCGTTGGCGTCAATGTCAAATGTGACTTCAATCTGAGGCATACCTCTCGGGGCTGGAGGAATGCCAACAAGCTCAAATTCTCCAAGCGATTTGTTGTCTGAAGCCATTTCTCGCTCACCTTGTAGAACTTTGATACCAACCTGAGTCTGATTGTCAGCTGCTGTTGAAAACACCTGAAACAATAATCACATTCGTCAGAAGTAGAGTCTACCTAATAGCAACAAAATCAAACGGCTAAACATCTAAAATTACAAAATTGGGTAAAATAAGTGTAGTATTTAAGCTCTTTAATTTGCAAATCTTTATTTAAGACCTTTAATTAAGCATATATTTGCCTGATTTCAATGTAAAATACGAGAAGACTAACCAAGGGGACTGTAAAGTAGAATGCAGTGGTCTAAGTCAATGTTTAAAGATTACCTGGCTTTTTTTCGTAGGAATTGTGGTGTTACGGTTGATCAACCTGGTAAATATACCACCCAGAGTCTCAATACCCAGAGAAAGTGGAGTGACGTCGAGGAGTAATAGCTCTTTAACATCTCCGCGTAAGATACCACCTTGAATAGCAGCTCCCATGGCAACTGCCTCATCAGGATTTACTCCTTTGCTAGGACTCTTTCCAAAGATCTCTGAAACCACATTCTGGACTTTAGGCACACGGGTCATCCCTCCAACAAGAAGAACCTCATCAACATCCTTGATAGATACGTTAGCATCCTTCAAGCAGCTTTTACACGGTGCCTTTGTCCTTTCAATCAAGTGGTTTACTAAAGCCTCAAACTTGGATCTAGTCAATGTGATATTCAAATGCTTTGCACCAGATGCATCGGCAGTGATGAAAGGAAGATTGATTTCTGTTTGAGATGTTGAAGAAAGTTCTATTTTTGCTTTCTCAGCAGCTTCCCGAAGCCTCTGCAAGGCAAGCCTATCCTTTGAAAGGTCAATACTCTCAGATTTTTTGAATTCATTCACTAGAAAGTCCAATAAAGCATTATCAAAATCCTCTCCTCCCAAGAAGGTGTCACCATTTGTTGCTTTCACCTGGACACAAAAAATGTTATCAATAAGAATTTATAAAATTATTCCAAATGACAGGTTAAGAAAGGCACAGAATAACAAGTTTTAATACCTCAAAAACACCATTAGAAATCTCTAAGATGGACACATCAAAAGTTCCACCTCCAAGATCAAAAACTGCAATGAGACCCTCCTTGTTGTTCATCCCATATGAAAGTGCAGCAGCAGTGGGCTCGTTGATGATTCTCTGGACATCAAGACCAGCAATTCTGCCAGCATCTTTTGTTGCCTGCCTTTGTGCATCATTGAAGTAAGCTGGTACAGTGATTACAGCTTTTGAAACTGACTTTCCAAGATATGATTCAGCAGTTTCCTTCATCTTGGTGAGAACAAAAGCACCAATTTGGCTGGGAGAGTACTGCTGTCCATTGGCTTCAACCCAAGCATCTCCATTGGGTGCCTTAACAATCTTGAATGGTACCATCTTCATCTCCTTCTGAGTTTGAGGATCATCAAACCGCCTACCAATCATTCGCTTGGTTCCAAAAAGAGTGTTTGTAGGGTTAGTCACAGCCTGACGCTTGGCAGGTGTACCAACAAGAAGCTCCCCTTTCTGGTTAAAGGCAACTACTGATGGTGTTGTTCGAGCTCCTTCAGAATTCTCAATGACTTTAGGATTCTGAAAATGTCATAACTGTTAGCCAGCACAGACATTAACACTGAAAACATGTCCAAATAAATTAAGAGAGAAAATCTTGCCTTTCCCTCCATAACAGCAACACATGAATTGGTAGTGCCCAGATCAATTCCAATGACATCATTACCAGCAGGCTTTGAACTGCGGTGAGGATGAAGTTTTACAATGAATAAATTTGAGACAACTAGCTGTCTCTATATATATAAGTATGAAAACTAAAAAAACGGAATGGCAAACTGCACCTGAATGGTCGAGACAAACTAGCCCACTTGTGACCTACATACGATGTCTTTGTGCCACTTGTCAACTGTACACAACCATACGAAAGAAATTAAAATTACCTTCTGATTAATGTTCACCATGTGTATGATTAACACAAGTCCAACCATCATTATTCTACAAATGACGACATAATGTCAACTATTGTTTATAACTTCATGTACTGTGTAGGTCCTAAATATATAAGCAGTTCAAAATTTGTCAATTATGGTTAAAAAAAAATACAGATACAACAAAGCAACAGCATCCATCAGTAAAAATGAAGTCAGTTACACAGAAAAACACAGAAAATCTAGCAAAATTTCGAGCCAATACATAAGGCAATAATATCAAAGTAAAATATGCTTCAATCTTCTATAAAAATGGAATATCACGTAAGTCCGGTTCTCAAAACCTTTCTAAAACCGTTAATATCCAAGATCTAGCAGTACGTAATATCAAAGAGTTAATTTTTTTTTTCTTTTTAGCACACAAGCGGAATATAAGGAAGCTCGTCTGAAAGATCTTAGGAATCAATCAGTAGAAAATATATACAAGAAGAGCTATAGTTTCTAAGCAGCTAAGCGAAGAATAAAATCAGCCACAGACTGATTTGCTACATTCGTAACACAATTAAGCAGACATCACAGAAAAAAGAGAGGTGAAATTAATCGTGTAGAAAGAATCAACTTAGAGATGCTAAAAAGGCAGCTGCGATGTACCGATCGAAAGGCTGAGATAGAGGAAGTGGGAACTTCTCGGCGGCGGAGAGAACGGAGCAAGGCGGTGGCGGCGGCCATGGCAAATTGGAAAGTATGAAGCAAGGGATGAGGAATTGGAGGTCAGAGAGGGGAGGGTTTGGGTTGTTTGGCTTGGCTTTAAATTAGGGTTTAGGGTTTTGTGCTGACGAAAGTTGTGTGGTCATACATAACGAGAGATGGAAATGGGGCATCGTATACGTATATACATTTCGTGTACCTCAAGATATACAAAAGTGATTTTTTTATTTTTTATTTTGTATATATACATAATTTTAGCCAACCATCCAAAACCAAAACAAAACTTTGCATGTGAATATAAATTTACGGAATTAACCCAAATCATATTTGTAATACATTTTCTCGATTTTTAATTATTTATTACAGTCTATTACTTAATATTTATAAAATGATGAGTACGTTCATTTCTTAACTTAATAAATTTCAAATACAAATAGAAAATATGTGTTGCTTGTATTTCTTAAATTTCGTTAAATATCGAGAAGTTATTTTTTTTAAAAAATAATTTTAATATGAAAATACCTAGTCTGAAGTAAAATAATATTGAAATATATAAAGAAATTCTTCATAAGAGTTTAATAATAAAATTAGAATAAATTTCATTTCATTAACTTGAAAGCTTCTTATCTAAAAACTATTTATTAAAATAATTAAACTCTATTTAGAACAATAGTGTAATCTAAAAAGCATTTTAATTAACTTTATATGGTATATTGCATTGCATTACACTATCAATTGCTAATAAATTATAAATATAAATGCTATGGAGGCAAAATTCTTTTTATTAGTTGAATCTGGCAGATAGATAATTTTTTTGTAATTATTGGAATTTATTTTTTGTTACAAAAACAATATTAAAGCAAAAAAAAACACTGTACTGCATACATTCATATCTTTTATCTTCTTTGATTTTAAATGGATACCTATTTTTCTTACATTTTTAATAAGATCCTATAAGAGTGACAATAGATAAAGAATTATACTACCAATTCCTATACCTATGTTTAAGAAAAAAAAATCTTGTATCTATTTATATAATTGTAAGTAGTAATTTTATCTTCATCACTGTATTCCCTAGGTAACTATAGGTACTCGCTTCTCACAATTTACTCGTGTATATATATAAAGTAAATAAATTAATAAACATGGTTAGTTTTTAAAAATATTGTAATTGTTTTTAGGTGTTATGAATATTTACTAATTTGCCCTACATATTTCCAAAAAAGTATATGTACAGATATATTATAATTATATGTTTATTAGTACATTTGTAAATGTCAATTTTTATTCTAGTAGTGTTTTCGTACATAGTGAATCATGTATTATATACGGATGTAATGTCTTATTTTAACAAAAATTATACTTTATCTATAAACAAATTTAAATTTTACTCTTAAAAATATTTAAACATAAAACTAAAATTAAAAGTATTCGAACATAACATTAAAAACAATCAAATATAGCCTTTGGTTCTTTGAACACAAATCATAACATTAAACATTCTTAAAAGGGATTTACATAATATATTTATATAACATATTTTAATTAAATTAGTATATATAATATGACTTATGAATGTTATTATATTTTTAAATAATAATTTTTTTTTACTTCGATTCATTATATTATATATTGTTTAAAAGTTATAAAACTTAAACTTCAAACGATATTTTTTCTGAATTACAATTTAAAATTATAGTGTTAAATTTTAGATCGTTGTTTCCAAACACGTTTTTATAATAAAAAATTGATATATGTATAACCAGTTTTTTTATCTTCTTTTGCCAAAAAAACAAAACACTATCTCCACCCATTTGAAAATATAAAATAATTTTTCTTCTAAGATTAAAATATCAATTAGAGAAGCTTATAAGAATCAATATAATATAAGTATACGAAGATAATCCTTTGTAAAAAAACAAATAATTTATAAAAGTTAAAGAAGTTGAATAATAAATAGCTAAAAAATAGTATATAAATATTGTGTTAAGCCATGAACTAAAACATAAGCTTATAATATATGTGTTGAATATACACAGGATATTATATTTAAAGTAGAATAATTATAGCTTAAGTCCAAAATATATATAAATATCTTCTTGCAAATCGTTGTTGATATTCAGTTGATAAAAAAAATCATTGTTGAAGAGCCATTATGGTTATAAACAAACTAACAAAAGTCATATTTACTATTGGAGAAAACATGTATATGAACGGGTCAAACACATTGGTGACAGAAGAGAGGTCAGAAGAGGAAGAAGCCATGGATGAACAAGAGAGAAAAACCCCTAGAAATCCTAGATTTTCCAATCAAGACACCAAACACTGATCCTAAAAGAGGAAACAAAGGCATCATCGTCAAAAAAGGGAGCAAATCCATGACTTCAAAAAGCGTTGAGAGCACGGTGGTCACCTGGCCGAGACAATCAAAATTATATGGTCGCCAGTCAAAAGTAAAACTCCAATAGTGGCGATAGACGACATCGTTGTCGACAGTGGTGATAGATGGCGTTGTTGTCAACAATGACAATAGTCAGCGCTACCACTAATACAGTGAGTGTAGTGGCAGAGGGGACGAAAATGTTTTTCTCAAAAAACCTTAGGCTCTAGATATAATGTTCGATATACTAAAAAATATGGATGAGATTAATCTTTCTTGTGTTGAATATACACATAAGGTTCTTTATTTATAAGGTTTAATCATTTCGGAGGTCCCTATTTCTGCAGAATCGTCTCCATTAGGTCCTCGTATTTTCAAAGAGTTCAATTAGGTCCCTGTTTTGTAAAATTGGCTCAATTGGAACCTTGCCGTTAATTAGAGTGGACAACGTTAAAATTTATTTATCTTGACTTGCTGACTGTGTAATTATTAATGACGTGGCACAATGTAGTTGGCTTAAGTGGAATTTATGTTATTTTAAGTTTTAAATAAGTTAAATTTAATCAAAACACAACGTTTTATTAAGGATAACTTAAGGGATTTTGTGTTTGATTGTTGAGTGTGTTTAGGAAAAATTGGGGATAGGTCGCAGACGCCCTTAGGGTTAGCGATGGTCTCAATTTGGTGCAGCACCTTGAGATCGGAGAAGTTGTACACAAAGATCTTGTGCGCCATGACCACCATGACGCGGTCGTGCCAGAGCCGGATGCCTTTCACCTCAGAGCGGAAGGATAGCTCGCAGATGTAGCAGGACTGGTGGTCGTCCCAGATCATAACCTTGTTGGGGGGTAGCGTGGGTCAACGCAGCCACCGACAAAGGCGAGTATGTTGGGCGGAAGAGCATGTGGACGAGGCTAACACCGCTGTCGGGGCCGAAATCGCGACGAAAGATCTCCCAAAAAGGGTCATAGTTGTAGATGCGAAAGTCGCGGGCAATGGTTGTGCGAAGCATCCAGAATCTTGGTTGAAAGAAAGGTGGAGGAGTGTGGCGGCATGGGAGTCGGGGGTTTGGGCGGCAGTAGCGGTGGATGCAGGGGTTGGCTCATCGGAATCGAGGGCTTACGATGGTGTGTGGGACATTGTTGGGAATGTAATCGATTTTGAATTTTGTAGAAATTGAAGTGTTTGATTCTGAAGGAAGGTTTTGGTTTTGTGTGGAGTTGAAAAATGGAAGAAGTTGAGGTAGGTCGAACAGAAGGGAAGTTGTACTGTATTTCGCACACACACTCAGCAATCAAACCACAAAAATCCTATGTTATCCTAATAAAACGTTAAAATGTTATGATTTAATTAAATTTAACTTATTTAAAACTTAAAATAACATAAATTCCACCTAAGACAACCACAATGCGCCACGTTATTAAAAATTGCACAGTCAGCAAGTCAAGATAGAGAAATTTTAACGTTGTCCACTCTGATTAACGACAAGGTTCTAATTGAGCCAATTTTACAAAAACAGGGACCTAATTGAGCTCTTTGAAAATACGAAGACCTAATTGAGACGATTCTGCAAAAATAAGGACCTCCGAAATAATTAAACCTATTTATAATATAAGAAATATAGGTTAAGCCCAAAATACAAATAAGGAATAATAATAAGCTAACTAAAGATAAAAGATAAAGATATATTAGATATCTAATAATCTAATATATCTAACAATATGTATTTATAATATTTCTTGAAACTTAAGAAAAATTTCAAAATATATAAAGTTTTACAAAAAATAGATTAGCTATACAATACAAAAATTATATACATACGCAACAACCATACTATAATCGTCCATTAGTAGTCTCATCGCTTCTCAATCCTTCTAATTGCACCTTCCTTTCCTCATATATAACATATGACCATCACACGCAAATAAACAACAAATAAACAGAAAAATGAGTAAGCTAGTGTAAATTTAAATCATAGCTTTTAAACAATGAATTTTTAACATAAATACACCTTTTAAGAAATCACACATTACATTCAGGTCATTTCAAAAATAGATAAACATCTTAAACAACCTCTAGAGGATTGATATATTGACTAGCATCATGAGACCATACACTTGCCATTACTCATTTACTCTTGCTTCTATGGAGCTATAACTATAACATGTTTCAGTCGTTTCCCAATCCATAGAGTGTGGTAGAATAACTTTAGATATTAACCTCACTCGACTCTCACAACTAATTATTTTCATATACGTGAATCCAATTACTAGTAAAGTCAAGATGATCTCATTTTAATCATTGTCGTCAATAAACTACACACAATATAACACATTATAATATTCTAACCCTAAGAATTCTACCTTCTCATTCCATCCAAGTTCATATAAATAATAATACAATTTGCAAGATTTAAACTTAAGTCATCCTTTCTTATGACATATTCTCACTTAGCGAGCAAGTGTCTCATTCAATGAGTATCTACTAGGAATAGACTTGCCTAACAATCACTAAGTTCGCCTAATCATAACATAACTTTGACATTGACATTGCACAAAACCCTATCGCTTAGTGAAATACGAGCTCGAACAACAAGACTTTATCTCACTTAGCAAGGCAAATTCCCATTTGCTCTCAAGTTTTCAACATTCTTATTGAGATTGTTGATAGGGGAGCACTGGCTTATCTGAACCTACAATCTCAGAGCTTCTGGTTTTTGATGATGACAACATAATTAATAACACATGTACTGTTTATGTGTTACATGTTCTATTGCTTACATGTTATATGTTTTAATAAATATGTAAATCTGTTTAAAGCATTGAGAACATGATTGTATTGATACATTGCATTTCACTGTAAATGATGACAACATAATTAATAACACATGTACTGTTTATGTGTTACATGTTCTATTGCTTACATGTTATATGTTTTAATAAATATGTAAATCTGTTTAAAGCATTGAGAACATGATTGTATTGATACATTGCATTTCACTGTGCTATATAATTGATTTTTTTTGTGAATGCATGTCTAATGTTTTATAGAAGAAAAACCACAAGCACTTATGTTGAACTTTTAAGTGTGTGGCAAAACAACAGTTTTAAGTCGACTTCATTATGAAGTGAGTCAATTAAAACTCGTGGCTTTACACAAACCATTTTCAAAGTGTGCTATGAGATTTTCAAAGTGAAAGTTTTTCAAAACTTTGTTTAATTGTGGTACATAGTCGATTACATGCAACCTGCATTCGACTAAGTTTGTTACAGTTTTGAAATTCTGTTAATGCTTGTATTAATTATACATTCAATTAACTGCATTGATTGTTCCTAACTGCTATAACAGAATTGTTATATTCGACTGCATTAGTAGCTAAGTCCATTAAAATGCGTCTAAACTGTGAAAATCTAAAAATTGACGCGAACTTGATTTCTATAAAAACTTGTGTGAATCTAACATTTTTGTGATATCTTTTGCAGAAAGTGCATACTTACAGAAAGAGAGAAAGAGCTCTAAGAAACAAGAAGTGACTACGGTGATCATCTCCTTATGGATTCTTGAAGAGCATGTTAACTGCACTTACACAGGCTGATCAAATCTGCACATTGGGTGTAACTGAGAGATTAGAGGCTACAATCTTGTAAACATTGGATTGAAGTTCCTTGTTGTGATTACAGGAAGAAGAGCGTGTTGTGTTCTTGACTTTGAGGGTGGCTTAAAACGGTGTAGACTGCAGGAGAGGGAATTATTGTTGCTAGTCTGTTTGTATATGCCTATATTTTGATTAGAGGGTTAGAGAGGTGTTTTATATTTTTGACGTGAGGTCGCATAAAAACCTTGTTGTAAAAACCTTGATCATTATAAAAACTCAGCGTTTGATCTTTCTATCCCTACACTCTTTTATTCAGTCGACTTCTTACTGTACTTAATCGAATATATTTTCGGTGCAAAACAAATCTTTTTCCTTGCGTTTCAAGAAAGTTTTTAAAGGCATCTCCTTTGCGAAAAAGATTTAAAGAAAACATTGTGTTTACATTTCACCAATTCACCCCCCTCTTGGTGTGAGTAATTAAGACATTATATTTTCAACAATTTTCAAACTCACCCAATCATGCTTTGACTCGGTGAGCAAGTATGCCCCCTAGGACCACTTTTGATAAGCTCGCCCAGCGAGAAATTACTCACCTAGTGAATTAAAATGTTGGAGGTCTCTGACTTATAAATTACGATTCTCGCTAGCTAGTCACATGCTCACCCAATGAGTATGCGGAATTATGCAACTTGTTTAAGTTTTTCACTCATTCTCAATTGAAAACATGGATAATATTACTTATAAAACAACCTTAAATAAGTTCAATCAGGTCACCTAACAAATTTAGAGATATCATCAATGTAGGCAACTCAAAATTACAAACAAAGCATTAATTCAACAAATCATTTCATACATGTAAAATTATCATTCTACAACGGGTTTCACATAACCAAATTCTTCATAAATCATCATCATAGAATTCACACTTCATCAATCATCAGTACAATTAATTTTAAAATTAGATTCCCTTACTTGGTGTAAAAAAAACCATTGACTCAAAGTTGCTCCTAGAGCTTTAGCCCTCATATGCTCTAATTACCTATAGACATCAAATCATATATCTAACCATATCATTATGATCATATCTAAACAAAGTATTACTTTGAGCAATTTTTGAGTCACATGCATGGATATTAGAATCACGTATGTCCCAAAACACTAAATTAACTTAAAAATAGAGAAAAAAATGAACTTACTCAGTTTGAGATTTTTATCAGTCAGAAGTGTAGACCTCTCCACCATGAATCCACTAGTGGTCTTTGGTGGATTAACAAATGAGAGACAAACTTTAAAAATTAGAGAGATAGCAAAGGAAGTTCTAGAAAAAGTTTCTAGAGAGATTGTAATTTTTATAAAATGAAACTTGATTAACGTCAAATCAATTTATAGATGAACTTTTTATGAATAAAATAATCTGAGTATAGTTATTAAAATCACTATTTATTTTATAAGTCCTTAAATTTTAGATAAATATAAACTTTGTTTATATACAATGATAATGTTTTTCTTAATTTAAAGATTAAATGTGAAAATGACTTAAAAACAATGATGGTTTTTATAAAATGAGAACACTATAATATTTTAATAATAAAATGTTTAAGCTATATAAAGATTTAAAGTAACTGAATTTTATTTTATATAAAATCACCATCTCTCTAAAAACCACTTTTCTAAAGTTTTTTTTGTTCAATTGTTCGAATATCTCGGAGTCAGTTCTAAAAGTCCATCCAATTAGTTTCTTCAAATGAGTAAGTTGTTGTTTTCCCTTTTCATAGGTTCAATCTCGTTTCTTCATTCACATGCGGGTATTTTACAATTACATGTGCCTTTTGAGTAGGGGTGACAAAGGGAGACGGGCCAGGCGGGTCGGACCCAACCTGTAGGCCCACAATTAAAAGATTGGGGCAAGTTGGGGTTATGAGTTCACGTGCCCATGTAAATCTGATCCGCATAACCCATAGCTCGTGCGAGCCTATGACGAGGTGGGGCAGGTTAGCCCATTGGCCCCCAAGCAATTCAAAACCTTTTTTTCCCCAAAATATGCCTCACTCACTCACTCTGTATTATGCGTTTCTCGTTCCTCTTTCGCATTCTTCTTTCTTTCTTGCGAAGCACAATATAGAGTGTCTTATCCATCATCTCTTCTTGTAGATGGAAAACATCTCTCTATGGATCAAGTATTAACTTTCTATCAACAAAAAATAATACCTTATAGTGATAATGTAAGTGATTAATTTTCCTCTTTATTAGAATTGAATGTAAAGAATCATAAACTTATATAAACACTTTTTTAAAAATTACCATAAAACTTTGGAATCACACATGTGTGATACATCTGACTTTTATTTGAAACATTGTTCCTTTTTTTTATACCTTGGAACTTGTATATATTGATCATGTCTCTTATCTATAATATCACATTATAAGACTTTATTTCAATTTAGGATGGATTTGAAGAAGTGAAAAAGAATGAATTTGAAAGTAAAGATAGTGGAAAGTGAGGTTGTTTGGATTAAGGGAAAAAACTTGAAAGTGGAAAGAAGTGAAGGAGAAGTTTGTGAGTGATTTGATGAGTGTGGTAGATTAAAAAAATTGAATTGATAAAATTATACTATTACAATTATACCCTTATAATTAAAATTAGTTTAAAATAAAATGTGAGTTATTATTTAAAATGAAATGTGAGTTATTATTTAAAAAATAATAATTGATGAAATTAAATTTAAACAAGTAGAAATTCAATTTAAATAAATCATGTGTGATTAGTCTAAATAAAATAAAAAAATTTTATTTTCATTGATAACCATTTATAAATGTTGACAACTCTCATTGTTCTCACATCCCACACCACCTCTTCAAAAGGCCATATCGTCTTCACCACCTTCACATCCCACTCTAATGGACACCACAAAGCCCTGTTAACTTAGAAGTACTTAAAGTAAAATCAACCTTTGTGCCTCACCATAATGAGAGTTTTGGATGGTTCGAAACCCTCATTGCTCACAATTTAACATTCTATTTGCAAATCAACTCTTTGTCAATGGGGTCCTCCTTCCTCACCACCTTTTAAACAAATCATGCCCACCACAGTACCGAAGTGACTTGGAATCGAAACTAGAGTCGTCCCCAACTATAATGACTCCATTTTTGTTGTCACCACATTCAAACACTGAAAAATCTTTTGTTGTAACTCAATGGTCAAGGATTAACAAATGAAACATCATTTCAAAAAGATATATGCACAAAAAGATATATACACTTACACAAAATAGCTATATAAAATAAAATTCAAGAATTACATTGAGAATGGTATATAAGAATCTGAGTAGAATTTTGAAGAAAAACTATTCACAAATTTCCTCAACCAAAATTCACATTTTAAAGAAAGAAAACATTGAAAATCATTTTTTACCATCAGAGAATTGATTTTAGCTAGTAGAGAATTGATTTTACCGTACAAAGAATCGATTTTTGTTTGGGCTAAAATTGTTCCTTTGTCTTGATTATGCTATGTGCGTGCCTTCAAACTTGATTATTTGGCATGTCATGCTCATACACAATGAAATAGATAAAGCAAGGCTAAAAATGTCAAACTATAATTGTACAACTGACTTTCTTCGTGTTTTTGGCTCCTAAGCGAAGGGTAGTGTTGCAACAATTCTCTTGCTTTTTCATCATTGCATATCATTATAATCAATAAAAACAAGCAATAAACATTCGCATTTTTCCATTTGTGTGAAGTACACATTTGGAAACAAATGTAAATGTGAAGTCTTTCTTCTCTTTTGATTGTCTTATCTTTATCATAATTCCTCTCTATTCAATTAGATATTTCAACCATCATGGTGGCCTTTTCTCTTATAAAGGTTTAAATTCTGCCATTAGTTTAGTTACTAATTCAAATTTCACTCAAATTTGTCATACAATTTGATTATCCTTCATCTTGCTCTAATTTTATACATAATTTTCTCATTTTCTTATTTCTTGTGTTAGTTTTTTTTTTTGTCAAATTGAAGTAGATGGATGATACGATTATAGTAGAAAGTGATTTTAGGCAAAGTCGCTCACACTTGACACACGACTTCAATGAATGAAGATGTCTTCGTAGCCTGGTACTATTTTAATTCAACCTTTGTATTTTTAATTTGATTTCATATTTGAAACAAGGAAAGAAGCCATGCGAGCAAAGATTGTCTCTGCCATACTTGAACCAAATCCCTCAGTCCCTAAGATCATCCTTTCCCATCACAAAAATCAGCATCCCGTAATAAACCCCATATGGTGTTGTTGGAATGAGAGGTTACCCATTTAAGAGCTTCCCAACTATCTTCGTACGCTGCGAGAATAGGGTTCTATTGGGCAAGCCCCACAACTTTTGCTTATGAAGCTACCATGTTGATGTCACAATGTTGGAGTTTTTGGATATTACCACGTCTTTGGATGAAACTGATGTTTTGGATCTTTCACTTTAGGCCAAAATACGATTACCAGAAAAATAAAGTCATGAGAAAACTGTCTAAAATAATTTTTTGCAAAAGTCGTATTAATCTCTTCGACTTCTATTTTAAACAATAAAACAAAAATTAATGCAACTAATTAAACTAATGATCAATCATCCAAAATTAAAATTGTGCTCTGGAGCTATTGTGATAATCGCCATGTTAACAAGGTTTCATGTTCTTATATATTAATATTATATTTATTAAATTAAATAAATATGTTACATTTTTAATAAATATAGTAATCAAGACTATATGCAAAAATATATCAATATAAATAACACTAATAACCTTTAATTGTTTAATTATATTTTCACTTTCTTATTTATAATTTTTTCTTCAATTTACAATTTATAGTAATAAAAACAATCAAAGTTTCCGATATAGCGGCTATAAATTACATTAAACATAATTTAATATGATTTTGTTATTAATTTTAATACTAAGATGATGTTTTTAAGACATGAGGATTAAAAGACCTTTCTACTAAAGAATGGCGTGACAATAATTATAAGATCTATAATTTTAAATAAGACTTAAAATCATAATTTTGTTGTTGCATTAAGAATAATTCTTGTGCGTGGGAAATATTCCACAGAATTAAATAAAAGAAAATTTAAAATAACCAATAATAAAAAATTAAAATATTTTTTGAATTGGAATGTAAATAACAAGGAGATAAGAGGGAAGGCTTTAAGGAGATAAAAGAAAAAAAATCGAAATATTTCTCTCTTGCTTATTGAATGAAAATAAGCACATACATATAGCAAGGATTTGTTATATATTAAAGTGAAAAATTTATAGGAATCTACATTAACGTATTCGTAGATAATTTAAAATAAAATCCGTACCAAATATTATATAGATATCTATAATGAATATATGTATTTAATTATCATGGGATGAATACAAGTATAGTAGTATATGAGATGTGAAGATATGTTATCTACTAATACCTTTTATTTGATTTTTTTTTTAAATTCAAGTGATCAAAATGAAATTATTTGTAAAAAATATTAGCAGTGAAAAAATTGTTTAAATTTTAATTTTATATATTTTTTTTTTTATTCAACCTAGTATATTGCAGTTATTTTGTAAAAAAAATTAAAATTTGTACTATGATGGAACTCATTTAATTATTAAAAACTATGATTTGTTTGCATTAGTATTTTATTAAATAATTCAATTCGAATTCTACTTAAAATTTAATTTTTTATTTAATTTGCTTTTAAAAATTTTATTTAAAATTTTAAAAATGTAAAAATCTGCAAGTATAGTGGATATTCACATATATAGAAAAATTCACTAATATATTTTTAGGAATATCTCATTAATAGCAGGACAAGTAATCAAACAGAACTTTTTAATACCCGTTGTCATCCTATTGAAGATAAATACAATATTAAAATCTTAATACCCATCCCATCCTTGTCCTTATGCTTGTTAAATGACAATGATTAGTTTGAATTTCAAACCAAACTCTTATGCTTTTATGATATGTATCATTATATTAATATTTTCAAATATTGGTCATATAGATTTAACTCCATCCATTCCTGTGGAAGGCGTGGCAAGTGAAAGCAGGTTTAAAATTTTAACAATTCTTATTTAATAATAATTGAACTTATTAAATAATAATTAATGTTAAAATATTCATAGCAATCCTCTTAACTGAGATTTAAGATTGAATCAATATTTTTCTAATGTTGGTCTTATTCATTCAATAAAACTAGAACCAAAATTACTTTCTTTTTTTACCTTCCTGATAACAGCTTCAAATATCAACAAATCGGTTAGTGAAAGGTTAGGAAGATAAATCAATTTATCCCAATATTTTCGGTTAACTATAACAGCTTAAACTATTAATTAATTAATAAAAGATATAATAACAATAATAATAATAGAAATATAAATAGCAGTGGAAAGTAACTTTTGAATGAAAGAAGTAGGTGTAGAAATGGCGGCAGCGAAGAGCGAAGACCCAGAAAAAGCCCACGTGGAAGAAGAAGAGTCTCCAATAGAAGAAGTAAGATTAACGGTGAAGAACACGGATGACCCGACCCAGCCGGTATGGACCTTCCGAATGTGGTTCCTGGGTTTGGTCTCCTGCTCCCTCTTGTCCTTCCTCAACCAGTTCTTCTCCTACCGGACGGAGCCACTCGTCATCACTCAGATAACCGTGCAGGTGGCCACCCTCCCCATCGGCCACCTCATGGCGGCGGTCCTCCCCAAAACCACTTTCCGGATCCCCGGGTTCGGGTCGAGGCAGTTCTCATTCAACCCGGGCCCCTTCAACATGAAGGAGCACGTCCTGGTGACCATATTCGCCAACGCAGGCAGCGCATTCGGGTCCGGGTCGCCCTACGCGGTGGGCATCATAAATATCGTGAAAGCCTTTTACGGAAGGAAAATATCTTTCCTTGCTTCATGGCTCCTCGTCATCACCACTCAGGTAATCATTTAAACCTTTTTCCTTGGAAAAAGTGACAGTGATATTGATCGAATGTGAATGAGTTGAATTTGGTGAATGTGAGTGCAGGTGTTAGGATACGGTTGGGCAGGGTTGCTGAGGAAGTACGTGGTGGAGCCTGCCCACATGTGGTGGCCCAGTACCCTCGTTCAGGTCTCTCTTTTCCGGTATGATGTTCTATAACTATATATTGCATGGGTATCATTTTCAATTTCTTAGTTTACTTAGATAGAATAAACCTTGTTGATATATGCAGGGCTTTGCATGAGAAAGATGATCGCAGGTTTTCGAGGGCAAAGTTTTTCTTTATTGTACTGGTTTGCAGTTTTTTTTGGTATGTGATCCCTGGATACTTCTTCTCAACGCTCACAAATATATCATGGGTGTGTTGGATATTCTCCAAGTCAGTCACGGCTCAGCAGCTAGGTTCGGGAATGAATGGCTTGGGACTTGGTGCAATCACACTAGACTGGTCTGCTGTAGCATCATTCTTGTTCAGCCCTCTCATCTCACCCTTCTTTGCCATTGTCAATATTTTTGTTGGCTACTCAGTCACAGTGTATCTTGTGATTCCTGTAGCATACTGGGGCCTCAACTTGTACAATGCAAATAGGTTTCCTATTTTCTCATCAGACTTGTTCACATCCAATGGCCAACAATACGACATATCTGCAATTGTCAACGAAAAGTTTGAGTTAGATCTTGACAAGTATCACCAACAAGGTCGAATTAATCTTAGTGTTTTCTTCTCTCTCACTTACGGATTTGGATTTGCCACCATATCATCCACCCTTACACACGTTGCTTTCTTCTATGGACGGTAAATAATGCTCCCTTATGAATCAGTACTCAAACCTTTTAGCAATGTTGTTTAGTTGTTTCTTATATTCTTAAGACTAAATTACTCTTTTATCAGAGAACTGCAGAAAACCCCTTCCTTTCTTTTAACATTATACTGACACCCTTTTACATTACATAAAACCCCTTATATGGTTTGAAAAATGTTAAGTAACGTGGACTTAAACATGCAGGGAAATTATGGATCGATATCGTGCTGCAGCAAAAGGTAAAGAAGATATCCACACAAGACTGATGAAAAAATACAAAGACATACCTTCTTGGTGGTTTTATGTGATGCTGGGCGTGACGCTTCTGGTTTCTCTCATGCTATGCATCTTTCTAAATGACCAGGTTCAGATGCCGTGGTGGGGACTTGTCTTTGCTACTGCCTTGGCCTTTATATTTACACTCCCAATTAGCATCATAACTGCTACCACAAACCAGGTTAAAATCTTGCAACTTTTGCTCCCTTCCCCTTCTAGAAAATGCTAATTCATCTTATCAAGAAAATGTTGAATACATATAAACTGCAATCTCCTTTAGTCACACTATTTGTACAAAAAAAATTGGCACCATATGGGACATATACGTTATCTTTATTTCTCACTGTTTGTTTTATTATATGCACACACCTAAAACACACTAAATATCAGAGACAACTTTTCATTGTTCCAAATCTGTGATCAAAACACACTTTTCTCAGTATCTTAAATACCATGCTATCTCCTGCTCTGCGTACAGACACCAGGACTAAACGTTATTACCGAGTATATCTTTGGTCTCATTTATCCCGGAAGACCAATAGCAAATGTATGCTTCAAAACCTTTGGTTATATAAGCATGGCTCAGGCTGTCTCCTTCCTCAGCGATTTCAAGCTCGGCCACTACATGAAGATCCCTCCAAGATCAATGTTTTTAGTACAGGTATTTTCATGATGTTTGTTTCCTCTTACCTCAACCCCTTCAAATTTTGTGACTTGATATTGAAGGAATATTCATCATACCTTTATGTCACTCAAAAATAACTTGCACTATATTCATATATATTACATTGTCTACTGTGTTCAACGAGTGCAGTTCATCGGTACAATACTTGCTGGAACCATAAGCACTGGTGTAGCATGGTGGTTGCTGGACTCTGTCAATAACATATGCCATACAGATCTTCTTCCTGACGACAGTCCCTGGACATGTCCAAGTGATCGTGTTTTCTTTGATGCATCAGTTATCTGGGGTCTGGTGGGACCAAGGAGGATCTTTGGTTCTGAAGGAAACTACCGAGCATTGAATTGGTTTTTCCTTGGAGGTGCTATAGGGCCAATACTAGTTTGGCTATTGCACAAGGCATTCCCCAAGCAGTCATGGATTCCTTTGATCAATCTTCCAGTCCTTCTGGGGGCAACTGGGATGATGCCACCGGCAACAGCAATGAACTACAATTCTTGGATTATAATTGGAACCGTTTTCAACTTCTTTGTCTTCCGTTACAGGAAGAAGTGGTGGCAGAGATACAACTATGTTCTTTCAGCAGCACTTGATGCAGGGGTTGCTATTATGGCTGTTGCGCTCTACTTTGCAGTGGGCATTGAAAACAGAAGTATCTCTTGGTGGGGAAATGATGGGGAGCATTGTCCCCTTGCAACTTGCCCTACAGCAAAGGGCATAGTGGTTGATGGCTGCCCTGTATTTTAATTCTTTTTAAGCTTTTTGAGAACTTGTATATATTTCATTTTCTCAGGAAATAGTTTTTTTTTTTTTTTTTTTTTTTTTTTTTAAATTAGGCTTCTTTGCAATTTATTGCCAGGGTTTCATTGTGGCTTTAATAATATCATTTCAATTAAATGAAGAATTGAGAGAGAAAAAACGGTGCTCAAGTCAAATTTGTAGTAAAATTCAGAGGCAAAATGGAGCACAGTTTTCTATTATAGATTTTTTTAATATTATTCAAAATTTTGCATGTTAAAAGATTTGTTTTGTTAATATTAAAAAAATACAATAAAAGTAATTCAAAAATAAAAAGAGTATATATATAATATATATATATATATATATTATGTATATATTATAATATATGTATTATATATTTTACTTTACCATATTCCTCATTCTTCCACTTTATATTGTGTAACAAATATAACTTGCATTTTGTATGATTGGAATTGAATACAGGGACAACCTTATGATAAAATTAGGTTAATTGATAACTTTGGTAACTAGTAATGTTTTTCTTATATAACTAATGATATTAATAAGCTAAATTTGAGTTATATGTCAACATTTATCTCAATAGCTTGTTTCTATAATAATTGGAAAACATGAGCAGAATTTAATAATGTATAAATTTTCAACTTTAGGTAATGAGTCTCGATTAGCCACACAGACCTAAGTATTAATTACCACACCACTTTCTACATGCACCCTTTTGTTGCCTTTCTCATAAGGCATAAGCTAAGATAGTGAATAGATTAAGATGGGTTGAAACTCGAAACATTCTAATAGGATATATCCCCTCAAACTTTCACTTTCACTCGCAGTGTAATAGAAACACATTCAACCATAGACTGTTAAACTATTGTTTTCAAAGTTTTGGTATTACAGAGGAAGCTAGTTCGTGCTTGAAAAATTATTCTGGTTCCCTCTATTATGACAATGTTAGCATTTTACATAGAGTTGACATAATTTATCAAATGATAAATTGTGCCAAACATTCATATACTAAAATAAATAAAAAATGACCAAATTTAATAGAGGTAAATTTTATCACCCAAACAAACGGGGATAAAAGTTCAATATTTGTCAAACAAACCCTAACATGGCAACCCAAAATCAGCAGATTAAAAAAGGTAAACTTATGAAAAAAAAAAAAGATAACGACTATATTCACTTATTATTTAATGCTCCTTAATATTTTCAACCACAGTCTTTGGCTGAAAATGATAAAATTTGCAATATTAATCAGAAACTTCAGCTAAATGCTATGAAGTTGGTAACTGGTGGTTGAAGAAACAATGCCAGCAGAGTATTGGAGTCTCAAACTAACAAGAAATTGTCAGAAATTTTTCTTTCTAATTGGCTGAACTTGAATATCATCACCAGATTGTCCTAGAATAGAATGCTTCCATGCTCTACTTTCTTTTCTCTCAGTCTCGCCATGTTCAGCAACAATATCAGGAAAGTCTATGGACCAGTTCTGATAACATGACCATTACCTCGGATACCATTTGGAGAATGCAAGTGCCATTACCTCATCATTTCCTTCCTGAACAAATCCCTATAACCAAATGATCAGCTTTACATGCAATTTCAGGAACAGGAAGCCAGTATACACTGTCATAAGTGTTACAAAGTTTAAGCCAACATTTCAAATTCAAACCCATGAATCATCAAGATGAATTCCCTGTAATCCATTGGTTGTATTCATCCATCCTGATCATGAAGGAGCTGGAACTTGGGGAACCACCTCCGCCATACGCCTTCAGGTTCCAACAGCAGAAAACTCGTCAATGTATTGCGAAGTGTTAACAATGTATCAATGTGTGAAACAAGGAAGACACACCTTTGCAACTTCAGAGGTATCGGTGGCAGTATCAGTGGTACGCAAGCACATTTTGAGATTATCCCTTTGCATGAATATCACGGCCCCTATTGGCCTGTCAATGATGAATAAAAACTAATTGATAAGATTATATAATTCAGTAATTCGTTTATAGCAGGCAATTGGGGCTCTAAGACAACCACAGGGGAAGATCATTCTGCTACAAGATAATAACATAAATTAAACATAAATTTGATAAACCTTTCTTTTCAATAAATTACCTCACCTAAGACCACTAGCAGCACTTTTTACACTAAGAAGCTTGCCAATTTCATCACTTAAGTTGGAATTCTTATCTGCCCGAACTCCCTACACAGCAATCATGGCAACAAAACCCGATTATAAATCTCAACTGCCAAACTGGGGTGGGGTTACCACATCACATGTTGCCATTATAATCAATTAATTGGAAAGTACTAGTTATAAATTGAGTATTAAAAAGAAGGAGACAAAGTTAACGGCACAAATTTGACTTTCATTCATAATTAACTAAGTTTAAAACAACAGAAACTTAAAGAAATAAAAATGTTGGCATATCAGTGACAACAGAAACTACGATGATCGTATACTGAAATATTACCAGGCACTCTCCATAAAATCCTCTACCCAGTCGAACCCTGAACACCTTTTCCAGCAATTTGCTTGCAGCATTTTTGCGAGCTGAACAATATGAATATCCTTTAGCAATTAAATCTTCAGCACTTAATTCCAGCAACTGCAAGAGGATTTTTCAAAGAACAGAACAAATTCAGCAAAGCCAGGATAAGTAGGGAGAAATTGACAATAACTTACACGAAGAAAGATAAAGATTATTTTACTTTTTGAAATATTACACAAGTCTTATAAAGCAAGGAAGCAACATAGTAGATGGTGCTACGACACGTGATATTAGTGTATGGCACCGTGACAAGTGTAATAGAAAATTCTGAATTTGTATTAGTCATATCATGCTCACTTCAAGCAACCAATTAACTTATGAAAATGCATTTCTCCCTTTCTAAGAAGGAGATAGATAAATGACAAAGTTGACAGAAAACATGGAAATGCATGTTGACAATCTGTATGATACATAATAGTTGTAAAATTCCTATTGAAAAAAAATCATTTTAATTAGCCTGGTCAAGCTATTTGACATGGCCTAAGTAAACTATATACTCTTTAGGAATAAGAAAATACTATGGATTAATTAAAATCTGAATTAAACTCTAAATTTTCCCTCAACAGTAACAAGAGAAGGAAACACAGAAACAATCTTAAAAGAAGAATAGTCATGCCTGCTTATACATGTATGGATTAGAAATGCAGCTAAACCTGGACCGCCATTCACTCAGTCCAATATTAAACATCCTAATGTCAGGCAAGCTCCATCGGCGAAGATCTCCATCCTCAATATACTTAAGAATTAGCTCCACTCGGCCTTTGTCCTTTGAGTCCACCAAACATGGAGCCTCGTCCTAAAGGAAATTCAGGCATCTTTCAAAATTTCAGCCATGGTTGCATGAGATTCTGGAGAATTAAAGCACATAAAAGAACTTATATTTTTACTTACGTCAGAAATGTTAACATCCACATGCTTGCCTGTAAAGTACTCATAAACAGCCCTAGAGCTACTCTTCTCAAGGTTTACATTAATCATAATATTCTCAGGGCAAACATTGGCAGGGGGAATATGTCTAAGAACTGATTTCCGATGATCAAACCCAATAATCCTAGATAGATAAAAAAAATTAATTTAATTAATATGCAACGAAAACAACAAGAGAAACTACACAAAATCAATAAAATAGAAGCATTAGAACAATTCCAAGGAAAATTAACCTACTTGCATTTTGATTTACGGGAAAGGTCGAAGAGGAATTCCTTTGGAGGAATAAAGTCAAGTAGATAACATGTCTCAAGGCCATTAGTGCACAAATCTTCAACCCTATTGTCACAATATATAAGTTCATGAATGGATAATTCAAAAACCAAAACTTTGCAGCACCCCATCTCATGGTTTCAAGCTCGAAGTGATGTAAAGCACAGAGAGTAGAACTTCAAATGCTCCACAACAGGAAACACAAAACCCCATCACAAAAAGAAAGGAAATTTATAGAGTAGACGAAGAAGGGAACCTGAAAGCGAGAGAGGGAACCGCAGAGAAGGGCAATATGAGAAATGGGAGATTGTGGCGAGTGTGGAATAGGTGAGCAAAGAGAGCGGAGAATGCCCCAGAAAAGGAAGGGTAATTGTAGAGAACTATGTTGGGAACCCTGTCTTCTGAAGCTTTTGCTATGGCTTCCAACGCCGCATCTGAACGCAGGCTCCTTCTGCCTCTCCCAACCCACCAGTCACAGAGAAAGGGAAGCTCTTCCTCTTCCCCCATTTCCGAACCACCATTTCATCTGAGTGGTTCTTTTAGTTTCTCCTTTGAATCGTTGAAAGCTTTTACACTGTTTTGTATCCTAGAGAAATTAAGAAAGGAGATTAAAATTTTACATTGTAGCATACTGAACCTATATCATAATCAAGGTTGAATGGTTTTCAATTTTCAATTTGAATGTTTTTTAAATCAGTCTTCAAAAGTTAATAAATAAATATAAATTTTCTAAACATAACATTTTATATTTTACATTACTAATTCCTTTCGAAAATGTGTTCTTTCATATAATTATCAAAAGAAAATTTAATCCTTAAATATGTAAACAATATTATATTTTAATCATAACAGAGTCTACTTTAATTTATTTATTTTTAACTTATATACGTAGTTTGTAATATCTCGTTTTAATAGTATAAAACTATTAAAATAAAATTTTACATAGATGCTAAAAGAACAACTAGGTAAAACAAATTTTTCACAAAGAAGAAATACAGTATTGTAGATCCATTTAACTACACATCTCCTTCACCCTTACCTATGGTTGGAGCAATTATAAAAATTTCTTCCTAAACTCACTATTTAGGTCATCATTGCAAAAGAGAAGACAACAAACAGCAGACAACACAAAAGCAAGAGTAAGTTAGTGATAAAAAAAATATCCATACATTAATATTTCACACATGAATGATATTTATTATAAAACAATTCACACATCTTAAACATTCCAAGACTTAGATGGACTATCTGGATTTACAATGAATGTCGAGCTATGGTGGGTTGTGCATTTGTGGTGACCTCTACTACTTTGTAAAGTCATTGCCATCGAGTTTTATCCTACCACATTTACAAAGTTAGCCTGTTACACACCTTAGATCATACTTGAAGCATCTAATACTAAGACTTCCTGCTACTCTCACCACATGTGTCAATCTTCTCTACTTGTGAATAAAAGACCATTAGAGTGTCAGGATAACCCCAAGACTGAGGTCCCCGCATTCGTACTAATGATATTTAAAACAATCAACCAAAAGTTTTACCTTAAAAACACTTTTGAACCATACTTCAAATACATACATAAGTTAATGCATAAAATCTCATAAATTTCTCATTAATATTACTAAACAAACATACATTACTATTTCATTTTTAACCATAAGAAAACAAATAAAGTATAAAACAAAAGACACTAGTTGCAAGTTGCATTCATGACGCCCTAACCAAAAACTAAATTTTAAGTTTTTTTTAAAGATATAATCGATTATTACACCTGATAATCAATTATTCCCGAAAGAATTCATGCCAAAATGATTTTTGGACGACAATAATTGATTATCATATGTGATAATCGATTATTCCCAAGAGTTTTGAAAAAAATATGACCTTCTGACTGGAATAATCAATTATCACGTGAGATAATTGATTATTCTTATCAGTTTTTGACAACAACCTGATTTTCTGGTTTTGGTACATCTTATACCTATCCAAATGATCAATTTAGAATATGTAACACTAATATTGATACGAAAACATGCTTAGAGATGAAAATTGAGTACTACATAGCTCATTTGGTTAGGAATTAGATGTACCAAACCAACTCAACAACTCAATTTAGAATATGTAACACTAATATTGATACGAAAATGCTTAGAGATGAAATTGAGTACTACATAGCTCATTTGGTTAGGAATTAGATGTACCAAACCAACTCAACAACTCAAAAGTGCCTAAACTATATTCTATCACTTGCAACACTCAATTTCTACCACTACTAGCTTGAATAAGTGCTATTGGACTTAACAACAAACTTTCAAGCATCACAGTTAGCCCATAACATGTAATTCAAAAATTTCACTCCTCAATACCCCTAAAACTAGCCAAATCTAAGCCAAAATCAACATATCCATTACCAAAGGTTGTAGCATCAATGTTCTCTCATTCTTAAGGTCTAAACCAGTTTTAAATTACCCATAAAAAAACTAAAAAGCTCTGGTTTATATCAGATTTAATTCCTTAGATTTTTACTAACAAAACCTCTAAGTTACCTTAGAAAGAACCTTATATCATGCTATTATGATTAACATTTTATTCTCAACATCATATCAGTTCATTCCCATAATCAAAAGTTACTAGAGACCTATTAAATTGTCTAAAACCACCATTCTTCTTTTAGACCAACCCGTCAATAATCCACTTCTCAAACCTCAATTCTAGACCAACTCCCCCACCTCTCCCCCATTCCCCTCCCCCCTCTCTCTCTCTCTCACACACACACTACACCCATTTTCTTACAATTAATACCACTTCAAGACGTATAACAGTTTACTAACTTCAAAACATTAAAAACGTCATTTCACTTATCAAAACAACTAGAGAACTCATCATAACAATCATACATAGTTTTTCATAGGTTTTCACATCATTACATATCATTTTCAAACAATTTAACACATCAAGAGTACTATATCAGTTTGCTCATACAATCCAACACAACATTCTCATTAAATCAAAGATTTTTTTAACAATTTATCAAGAAAAATTCAATTAACTAGCTTCCCTTACTTTAGAAAGAACTCCTACGCCTCTAAGAACTTCCAACCGTTGCTTTCAGCATAAGGAACTCTAAAAAAGCCTATAAGTCACCAAATCGTGATCGGAGTAAGTCCTTGAGACCACAAATTGACAAAGAATCAAGAAACGAACATCAAGGATATATGCGTTGGGCTTTCCTAAGCAAGATCATAAACAAAGAAAAAAATGAAAAACAGGTAGAAACTTACTTGCTCTAAACTAAGAATTGATCTGTTAGAAATAAAGATTACTTAGCTGAGACTCATAGGAATTTCATGATCATCAAACAAATAATCTGTTGAGATTGTTGATAGGAAGAACATTGGTTTAACTGAACCTACAATCTCAGAGCTTCTGGTTTTTTATGATGACAACATAATTAATAAAACATGTGATGTTTATGTGTTACATGTTCTATTGCTTACATGCTACTTGTTTTAATCAATGTATAAATCTGTTTAAAGCATGAAGATCATGATTGTCTTGATACATTGCATTTCACTGTGCTATATAATTGATTTTATTTGTGAAAGCATGTCTGATGTTTTACAAAATGAAAACCACAAGCACTTATATTGAACTTTTTATTGTGTGGCAAAACAACAGTTTTAAGTCGACTTCATTATGGGGTGAGTCGATTAAAACTCGTGGCTTTGCACAAACTTGTTAAAAGTGTGCTGTGAGGTTTTTCAAAGAAGAAGTTTTTCAAAACAATGTTTAACTGCGTTACATAGTCGATTATATGCAACTTACATTCGACTGAGTCTGTTACAGTTTTAAAATTTTGTTAATGCTTGTGTTAAATGTTACAACAACTATATTTTTATATATGTTGACCAAACATTTCTTATGGATCGATTGCATTAATTGCACATTCAATTAATTGCATTAATTGTTGTTAATTGCTTTGACTGAACTGTTACATTCGACCGCATTGGTAGCTAAGTCGATTAAAATGCGTCTGAATTGTGAAAATCTATAAATTGAAGCAAACTTGATCTTTGTAAGAACTTTTGTGATTCTAACAGTTTTGTGATATTTTGCAGAAAGTGCATTCTTACAAAGAAAGAGAAAAGCTCCAAGAAACAAGAAGTTACCGTGGTGTTCATCTACTTGTGGATTCTTGAAGAGCAAGTTAACTGCATTTATAAAGGCTAATCATATATGCACATTTGGGTGTTACTGAAAGATTAGAGGCTTCAATCTTGTAAAGATTGGTTTGTTGTTTCCCTGTTGTGATTACAGGAATAAGAGTGTGCTGCGTTCTTGACTTTGAGGGTGGCTCAAAGGGTTGGACTACAGGAGAGGGGATTCTTGCTGCTAGTATGTTTTGTATATGCCTATATTTTGATTAGAGAGTTAGAGAGATGTTTTATATTTTGACGTGAGGTCTTTATAAAAACCTTATTGTAAAAACCTTGATCATTATAGTGCATTGGCTTCCTGTGGTTGGAAGGACACTAGATGTAGGCTTGGCCGACCAGTATAAAAACCAAGTGTTTGATCTTTCTATCCCTGCACTTTTATTTAGTCTACTACATACTGCTTTAAATCGATTACATTTCCGCTGCATAAACAAATCTTTTTCCTTGCGTTTTAAGAAAGCTTTTAAAGGCATCCACTTTGCGAAAAAGATTTAAAGAAAACTTTGTTTTTACATTTCACCAATTCACCCCCCTCTTGGTGTGAGAAATCAAGCCATTCTATTTTCAACAATTGGCACCAGAGGTGCTTTTCATAAGATATTTGAAAAACAAGTCGATTATCTTTTTCCTGAAATCATTGATCCTGAGAAATGGCTTTAAATTTTCAAAGTTTTGGTGAAGGTGCATCCAGAAATAGACCACCACTAATTGTTGGAGAAAATTATGCTTTCTGGATAATAAAGATGCAAATCTTTCTTGAATCCGTGGATAAAGGAGTTTGGGATGAAACTCTAAACGGTCCATTTGAGCCAACTCATGTTGTTAATGGAAAAACTGTTTTGAAAAACTTTTCTGAGTGGACTCAAGATGAGAATCGAAGAGCTCAATATGATGTTAAGGCTAGAAATGTTATTGCTTCTGCACTAACCATGGATGAATTTTTTAGGATATCATAATGCAAGACTTCCAAAGAAATGTGGGAGGTACTTGAAGTGACACATGAAGGAACGAATGAAGTAAAAAGGGCCAGAAAGAATTCTCTTATTCAAGAATATGAGTTATTCTGAATGAAGGCTGGTGAGACGATCTATGAGGTACAAAAATGATTCACACACATAGTCAATCACCTCATGGCTATCGAGAAAGTGTTTGATAAAGAAGAGATCAACGTAAATATCTTGAAAAGCCTCAACAGAAGCTGGATATCTGAATCAAGAGACCTCACAAGCATGAACATGGCAACCCTGTTTGGCAAACTGAGAGAACATGAATTGGAGCTTGGAAGGCTAAAGGAGGAAGAAGAAATTAAAGAAAATAAATTTGTTGCTCTAAAAGCCACAAGCAAGAAAGCTGCAAAAGTTCATGAGCTTGAATCAGATGCTGATATATTTGAAAAAGAAATGATGAATATGGTGGTAAGAAAATTTGGCAGATTCATGAAAAGTAATAATTCTGCAACTAAAAATGCAGGTTTCTCTAGAGGAGGAAAGAAGAATTCAAGAAACAATGTTATTTAGTGTTATGAATGTGGAAAAGATGGTCATATCAAGCCTAACTGTCCAGACTTGAAGAACAAGCATAAAGAACCCTCCAACTATCCTCAAGATAAGAACATGAAACAGAGGAAAGCCTATGTTGCATGGGAAGACAGTGATGAAGATTCTTCAAGTGATGAAGATTGTGATCGCGAAGAAGAGTCAAATTTGTGCCTCATGGCTGGCTCGGTACAATCTAATGATGACAATGATGATGACTTTGAAAATGAACCAATAAAAGTCAAGTATCATATGCTACTGGACGCATTTCAGGAAGTTCATGCAGAGGCCATGCGACTTCAGTACAAGGTCAATCGATTATTATCCGAGAGAAAAGATTATGAATACATGATTAACAATCTTGTGAAGGACAATGAAAAGCTTGAGAAAGAACTTGAAGAAGCTCTCAAATCTGCAAAGACAGTAGAGACTAAAGTACAAATTATTCAGAAAGAGTGTGATAGCTGTTCTTAATATGTTGAGAAAATTCAGTACTTAACCATCACGTTGGCGAAATTCACTCAAGGAAAAGAAAATCTTGATGTTGTGCTGAGATCTTCTGGAAGAGCTATCTACAGACAAGGTATTGGTTACAAAGCCAAAAGTAATAGGATAAAAACTCAAAGAAATTTATTGATCTGAGTAAGCCTAATACTAATGCATGATTTTATTGCAATACACTTGGTCATACAGTTAGAAACTGCTATATTAAAAATGTTGGTATTCCAAAGGGAAAGTACAAATGGGTTCCCAAGGAAAACCTTCCTACTACTAACAAGGCAAGACCCAAATTCAAATGGGTACCAGCGTAAAAAACTTTAAACTGTTGTGCAGGAAAGGAGCAGTAGCTGTTGTAGCAGTACAAAACTCAAGGATGAGCTAATTTGATGATATAAAACTTCTTAAGTATCTACAAGTGGTAACAATCAGTTTTACGTTGCATCATGCATGTTATTTGCTTGAATGATTGTTTGAGATTGTTTGTTGTGAAAATCAATTTTATGACTATTAAATCGATTGAATTATATGTATAGTCTATTATGTTACTGTATGATTGTTTCTATTTTGTGAAAATTTGTCTTACAGTAGTCAACTTTGCAAATAACTTAGTCGACTAGATATTTCTGTTACTAGGCCTTCTGTATTTGAATTTTTAAATGTGGGCTCGAGTGAAATTGTGACTTTCGCGCTTTATATATGCATTCCATGACTGTATTTGTAATATGCAAAACCCTTGCTTCTGTCAAAGAGTCTCTATAATTTTTCCAAAATTTTGGAAAGATGGATGCCTTAGAGATTCAAACCAAAGAGAAGATTTCTATAGCTAAACTCATTGGTGGCTTGTACATTTTAGATTCTTCTTTGAACATACTTACTTCTACTGCAAATTTTGCCAACAATGTTGTAAACAATACTAGCCTATGGTATCTTAGATTAAGACATGCTTCCGATATTAGATTGAATAGTTTGAAACTCAAATATCCATTCATTGTTCATAATCCCATTTTCATATTTGATGCTTGCCATCGTGCTAAGCAAAGCAAGTTACCTTTCTCTAATAGTACTTCTAAAATCATGCAAATCTTTGATCTTATTCACATTGATATATGGGGTCCTTGTATTATCCCTTCTATGCGTGGTTTCAAATATTTTCTCACCATTATGGATGATTTTTCTCGTTTTACTTGGCTTATACCTATGACTGACAAATCTAGTGTTAGAAAAATCATCACTGCTTTTATAACAAACATAGAAAATTAGTTTTCTACCACTATTAAAATCATCCGCACTAATAATGGCATTGAATTTGCTATGCATAATTTTTTCTCCCTTAAAGGTATTAACCATCAAACCACATGTAATGAAACCCCAACAAAATGGTATAGTTGAGCGTAAACACCACAACTTGTTAAATGTCATTCGCTCCCTCTTGTTTCAAGCTAATTTGCCTACTATTTTTTGGTGCTTTGCTGCTGAACATGCTACTTTACTGATCAATTTCATGCCTAAACCCTTACTTGATGATGCTACTCCATATGAAAAATTATATGGGAAATTGTATGATATTTCTGCTCTGCGTCTTTTTGGCTGTTTATGCTATATTATTACTTCGACTGCTCATAGGACAAAATTTGATTCAAGGGCTGTTCTTGGAATTTTCCTTGGTTTCCAACAACACACAAAAGGTTATCAGTTCCTTAACTTACAAACTCATAAGATTGATATATCTTTCCATGTGCTGTTTCATGAAGATTGATTTCCATATACTTCACATTCACATAATAATTTTGATTCTAACTCTCTTTCCTTGCCTATTCCTCATAATTATAGTCACAATTATGATGATATCAATTTTCCTAGTAATAGTGTTTTTATGCCTACTGATAATGTCGTTGCTAGTTATATTGCCACCAGTACTAATGACACCACTAGCATGCTGACACCATAAGACGTTCCACTTGGTCCAAACGTCCTCCTACATATCTTATAGATTTCCAAACTAATAACATTACTAGATATCCTATTACTAATTTTCTTTCTTATGACAAGCTTTCCTCTGATTTCAGACACACCATCCTCTCCATATCATCAACCACTGAACCTCGCACCTACAAGGAAGCGTCTAAAATACCTTAGTGGACTCAAGCTATGCAGTATGAACTCGACGCCTTAGCAAAGAATAACACCTGGACAATCACTGACTTCCCCCCGGCAAAACTATTATTGGATGCCACTGGATATACAAAATCAAACACAAGTCTGATGGATCTATTAACCGTTTTAAAGCGCGCCTTGTTGCTAAGGGCTACACCCAACTTGAAGGATTAGACTACCTTGAGAATTTTTCCCCTGTTGCCAAATTAACTATTTTATGTCTTCTCCTCTAACCACGAGATTCTCAACCTTGAGAATTTTGCTGCCTCTAACCACAGGATTCTCAAACAACTTGATCTCAACAACTATTTTCTTCATGTTGACTTATATGAAGAAGTTTATATGCAACTTCCTCCTGGCTTCACCCATCACAACCCAAATCAAGTGTGCAAACTTCAAAGATCTCTATATGGGCTCAAGCAAGCTGGACAACAATGGTATGATAAAATTTTCACTTTTCTTTTACCTAATAATTATACACGTTCTAATGCTGATCATTCTCTTTTCCTGAAACATGATACTTGCCACATCACTGCCATCTTAATCTATGTCGATGACATTGTTCTTGCGGGCAACAATGCCACTAAGATACAACATATCATCATTTCTCTTGACAGTCTTTTCCATATCAAAAACCTAGGCGATCTCACTTACTTTCTTGGCTTGGAAACTACTCGGAACAGTTCCGGAATCCACCTCAGCCAACGTGAGTACACCCTTGACCTTCTCACAGAAGATGGAATGCTCCATTGTGCACCCTTTCCCACTCCTATGGCACATTCTTCTCGTCTTAATAGTTAAGGTGACCTCCTCAATGATGAAGACGCCTCTTGTTACTGAAGAATCATTGGTCGCCTCATATATCTCACCAATACCAGACCCGACATCACATTCTCAGTTAATAATCTTAGCCAATTTGTTTCCTCTCCTACCACCCTTCATCAACAAGCTGCTCATCGCATCCTTAGATATCTCAAGGGAAGTCCTGACAATGTAATCCTCCTTCACAACAACAATACCAATAAGCTCAAAGCCTATAGTGATTCTGACTAGGCCACTTGCCCTGAATCTAGAAAATATATTACTGGTTACTCTATCTACTTCGGCAATTCCATCATTTCTTGGAAATCCAAAAAGCAACAGACCGTTTCCAGAAGCTCTTCAGAAGCTGAATATCGGGCTCTTGCCACTGTTACTTGTGAACTACAATGGTTAACTTACATTCTTCATGACCTTCACATACTCACCATTCAACCTGCTCTTGTCTATTGCGACAATCTCTCCACTATCTAGATTACCTCTAATCAAGTCTTCCATGAATACACCAAACACATAGAAATAGACTGCCACAGTGTCAGAGATAAGCTCAACGATGGCCTCCTTAATTTACTCCCCATTTCCACCATTGAACAAGCATCCGACCTCTTCACCAAAACCCTTGCTCCTGCTGTTTTTAAATACCTTCATTCAATGACTAACGTCTACTCCCAGCTTGAGGGGATGATAATATTAGTTAATGGGCCGCATCACCTTGCAGCCTAGCCCACTATTTTCCCTTTTTATCTTTATCTCATTGTATTAGATTTCTCACTTTTCAATAATACCAATTCTCTCTTTTTCTCTCTGCATGCTTCCGTTTTATGCATAAAGCTTTTTTCTCTGTTCTTGCTTCTTCGTGCTTAGGGTTAGTTCGTTGGTTCTCTTTCCCAAGTATGATTTCTTGCTTCTTTCCACTGTAATTTGATTTTTTTGCCTCATGGGTTTCAGCCATTATCTTGATAATACACATTTTAGGCTTGTAACAGGTTCAACAACTAATTAGACAAGGTTGAAGACGACTATATATATATCCTAATAATTAGGATTAGAATTTTGTAAACAAAAAAGTTTATGTGTAATAAATCATGTGACTATCGTTATATATTATGTATTTGGGTCGAAACACACAAAGTGTTTTGTTTATAAATATATAATATTATTTGTTGATAAAAAATATTTTATTATTTTGATCTCTACTGTTAGAATTTTGATTTTAAAGGATGATACGATAGACAAAATGTCATGTCATCGAGATATATAATGTCATATGCCATGAGTTTGATAATAAATTCATATTTTATATGCAGGTAAGTTCAATGATAGTATATAAACTATTTAGTCGCAAAAATTGACTGCATAACATAGGAGTATTTTTTAAGCGACAAATGCTATCATTAAAAAAATGGTTCCTAATAATATTATTATATATAAAAAATTTGGAATCACATAAGAAAAATATATTTAGAGAATCATTACTGAATTATCATTTGTTTTTATAAAATCGAGTACATATTATAAAGATTTTTAAAATTTTTTTAACAAAAATGAAATGTTTTAAATTGAGATGTTATATTATATATATATATATATATATATATATATATATATATATATATATATATATATATATTTCTTCCAGTTTGTCATTGAAAAACGTAAATTTTACATCCAATTGATGCAAATACAAATGAAATTATGTTGCTAATAACACTACTAACCTGATTGTCTCAATTCTTGTTACAATTGCAAATACTTTTTCATAGTCTACTCCAGCCTATTATAGGAATCCTTTAGCAACTAATATGACCTTGTATTTCATTACAATACCTCATGGAGTTATTTAACTTATAAACTCCCTTTAATGCTATTGGCTTCTTATTTAAAATCACTTATGTCAACTTCTACGTCTGATTTTTTTCAATAGAATCAATTTCCTCTTGCATTGCCTTCCACCATCTTTCATCAATAACAACTTGTTTAAACTTAATGGGTTCAGCCTCTACTATTAGAACATAATGAACAAAATTCCCTTCATATGTAACACTAGCATCATAAAACAACTCATAATCTCTTAGATGAGATGACGAATGAGTTGTTCTTGATGATATTCTCACACTAATACCATGATCACAAGGATATGATTGTATTGTAATAGATTCATTTTTAAGAACAATGGTTCCTGTTCCTATTGTGTTGACTTCCAACACCATGTTTCAACTTCATCAACCACAACATCTATACTAATTGCAACCTGTCTAGACTTGGGATCATATAGCTTATACCCTCTAGTAGAGCGATATCCAACCATAATTAGAGGCACCCCTTTATCATCTAACTTTCTACTCAATTGATCTGGTACATGCTTATAACACATAAAACCAAATATCTTCGAGTAACACTTGGTTTTACCTTAAACTAAGCTTCCTCAGGTGTAACACCTTTCAACCTCTTTGTTGGTGATCCGTTCAAGATATAAGTGGCTATCAACACAACCTCTCCTCATAGAAAATCTGGAAGGTTCTTACTCTTCAGCATACATCTGACCATATTTAAAATACTGATGTTCTTCCTTTCTGTAGTATCATTATGTTGTGGTGTATAAGGAGGGGTAATCTCATGTGCTATAACCTTTTCTTCACAAAACTTCTTGCATTCCATGGAGGTATACTCTCCTCCTCCATCAGTTCTCAAAGTTTTTATCTTCTTATCACTTTGCCTTTCCACATATTCTTGAATTTTTTTCAGAACTTTCAACACCCCACTTTTTCTTAGTAGTAAGTATGTCGACCTTTTCCGAGTCTAATCATCGACAAACAACAAGAAATACCTGCTGCCCTAGGTGTTTCAATCTAAAAAGGACATCCAAATATATTACACTCAATTTCTCTACTGTCCTTTGAGGCAATTTTTTTTTGAAAGCTTCCTCTAGTTTGCTTACATTGAACAAAATATTGCTTTAGGAATGTCAATCATAGGTAGGACTTTAACCATTTCACGTTAGCTTAGTTGAGATAAGTCTCTGAAATTCAAATGTCCAAACCTCAAATGCCATAACCATTTTGCTTTTGTTTTCTGATACAACAAAGCACTGATGTTTGAGATCATTCATCACCACATGAAATGTCATCTTCTGGGACAAATGTTCTTGGATGATCAACCTCCTTGTTAAGACAAAAATCTTCTAGAGAAAAGATTGTCTAAGCAACCCAAGTTTTAAAGTTTAACAAACAATATCAAACTAAATATTACTGCGTAGTAAAAGTTGTTTGAAACAAGTAGCGTCTAGTAAAGAAGCATCTTATAACATATGAAGCCAAGAGCTGAAGTAATGCTTTTTAGATCAAACAGTTTGAATGGATTAGAAAATCGTAAACAACATAAATGTCTCTCATTGAACTCTCTCAATAGACTTTATGAGCAAAGTAAGCTAGCTTTTTATGAAAACAGAACTCTATCTCTTATATAACACTAAGATTAAAAGAAATATTTTTATCTAATATAGTGTTATGTCAAGCAAAATGTTCTATAGAAAATATAATTTGATAAGTGACCACCAGACGCTTTAGCCTTGAGAAAACATCTTATGTTTTATACCATTTGATGAATACATATTTGTCTTACCAAACGAAACATTTATTAGTGAAATGACAAATGATAAAATGTCTTGAACACGCTACAATGCTTAACGTTTATCGTTTAAAATATTTAATGTGTGTACGAAAAAGTACTTCGATACTTGTATACTTTATTTCTTGATATCTGTGCAAATCAATAAAGAAGAAAGATATGATCAGAATCATGATACCGAAGAAAAAGATGTTGTGAGAGAAGAAAAACATTATGAGAATGTCTCTTTAAAGCCACTTACTCTGTCACATCGTACATGTTAAAATTTTGCTTAAGGCTATAAGAAAATGCTCTGGACCTTACAAAGTATACTAAAGTCAAACATCACAATAAAAAGTTGCCAATTCTTTAGAAGTCAACTACTGAGTCCAACGGTCATCTTTCAAGACAAGCTATATATAGAAGAAAGCTTGAAGAAAAGATGGTGTTGTTGAAAAACGCTTAATAGCATTATAAGAGTAGCAACAAGAAAAAAGAGAAAAGCTTAAAGTGTTCTAACATCGTCTAACACTCAATACCTTTTGAGAGAGAAATCTTTGTAAAGAGAGAAACACTTTCAAGTGTTACAGATTGTATTGTATTATATTTGAACGCATATCCTCTTACTGAGAGTCATTCATTTGTACCTTGTTGAAAATCCATTTATTGATTTGTTGTAAGTTCTAGAGAAAACTCAAATACTTGGTTGTTCAGCTTAGGCTGAGTTGAATGTCTAGACAAATTGTCTAGAGTTAGATTGTGGAGAAGCTAAACTCGATAGAGTCATGTTGACTAGGAAACCAAGAATGGTACTAATACTCGTTGTAACTAGGAGTGATGAGAATACTCGGTGTGATCCTGGAGAGGCAAAACTCTTGTAATCTTTCACAGCTCAGTTGTGGAACTTTCTGTTTTACCTCTGTATTTTGGAGCAAAATCCACAGGTTGTGGAAACTTTTACAGCTCAATTATGGAACTCTCTATTTTGCCTCTGCATTTTGGAGAAAAAATCCATAAGTTGTGGAACTGTCCATAGCTAAGTTGTGGAACTGTCCATAGCTAGGTTGTGGAACTCTCTAGTTTCATCTCTACATCTTGGACATCAATTCTTCCTAAGTTGTGATTTTTTATACTTATAATCACCAATCTACAAGAAAAACACAAAATCCAAATGTATGATCTGAAACAAAGATAATGCATGATGAAATCATTCAATTAATGCAATTATGTATGCAAATGGCCTAAACTAAGATATGAATGCAATTACATTTTATTCACACATCACATTCCTTCTTTCCAGTCATATATGTTGAACAACTTGAATCCAAGTACCAGACAACATCATCTGACTGGTTTTCATTTATATTGGCCGTTAACATCACAACCTCTAAAATTGAAGTATCATCTTATGCCAAATGAGCTATATTTTTCAGCTTGTTCTTGGCTCCACCACCTTTCCAACATTCTTTAGCAAAATGGCCAAACTTCTAACAGTTGTAGCACCTTACCTTCTTTTTATTAAACTTCCATTCTTTTTCTCCATTAGAATTGGTGCAAGATTTTTTATTTTTGCATTCGTCAGGATCACTAGAATCTTCACTCTGGTGTTTATGTGATTCCTTATGCTTAATGCTACCTTTTCCACTCTTCTTGGACCTTTTATTGCCTTTGTTTTGAGATCGAGCCTGAAGCACTTGTTCTTGGCATTGTCTGTGCTCATTGATACGATATAATTGTGCCTCTAATGAATGTTGTAGTTCTACATTCTCCATGGTCTCCAAATCACACATCTCCAATAGCCACAACCACATTTTCGAATCTTGGAGTTAGAGTTCTCAAAATTTTGTCCACTACATACCGGTTTGTAATGTAGTCTTTACATGCCCACATAACATTGACATGTTCCTATACTTTGAAGAAATATTCTACCACAATTTCACTCTCATCCATGGTTAAGATTTGAAACTGCTTTCGCAAAGCCTCACTTTCTTATTCTTGTCACCATCCCCATATATTTTCACCTATATCTCCCAAATTTCTTTAGCAGTAGTAGCCTTTGAGGTCTTGTAAGATCTTTGAACTGACACATTGATAGAGAAGGAACCATATCAAGTTTTTGTTGCATTTTGTGATTTATTTTGTCTTCATTAGTGGACTTTGAGCTCAAATCAGTTAGACTTTTAGTTACAACTTCTACAACATCTTGAAAACCAAATATGGCTTGCATCTTGATACGCCAATCATCAAACATCTTGCCATAAAAAACTAGAAGTGACCCATGTATCATTCCTCCAAACCCTGCTATGTTCACTTCTTGATCAAGATTTGAAAATTTCTTCTACCCCTTATTCCTAAAAAAAAAACTTTCAACAACTGAAGCAAACTTTCCTCACTGGATTTCTTTTCCTTGACATCTGTTCTTGATCACACACAAGCTCCCCTACACATATCGTTATTGTGCTCTTGATACCATAAAAGAGTGGTAGAGAAAGGAAAAAAAATAACCAGAACATAAATGAAATGATCTATAAAACATAAGAGTTTTTATAAGTCAGTACATGATGTAACTGGCTTAATTATTTTTTGGTTTACAACAGAAAACTAACAAAGCGTGAGTTGGACACCCAATTTGAAAGAAGAAACAAACTATGCATTCAAGCACAATATATTCAAAAGGTTTTTTAAGATATATTTTAGAGTATGTGATCAGTATAGAAATATTTTTCAAATATATAATTTAAAATATATTTCAAATTATACATTTTGAATAGCTAACTTTAAATATTAAAAATTTATATATACACACAATTTAAAATATTTAAATATATTTTAGATTATACAATTCAAAATATATTTTTATATTCAAAACTTTTTTTAGAATATATATTCTAGAATATATTCACTAAATACATTTTAGATTGTATTTTTAAATACATTTCAAATTATATATTTTGAAAGTTATTTTCAAATTAAAAAATATATTTAGAATTACGCCATCCATAATGTATTTGAAAAATATGAAAAGAGACCATCACCTTCGAAGATCACCACCGCCAACCACAAATACATCACAGGAGTAATATAGTATGGGTATTTTGAAAATTATGGGAGTAAAAGAAAGGAGGTGCGGAAAGAAACACACTACAGAGGAAAAAGAACTCAGGAGAGACATAAACTGCTATGCAATAATAACTTGGATCCATATCTCTAAGGTTGTTTCTTCATGTACTCCATCAAATTTCTTCCTACACTCCATTAACATTTTGCTTTCTGGAATACACTAGGTCAATTCCAGAAATATCCTTCCGGAACACAATCATTCACCCCTATTTTGGATTGAAATTTGAAAACATCAATACTCTTCCATTCCACCACAACTTCATTCTTGGGTTTAGTTTTTTCATAATACTTGTACAAAATTTTAATTGCATTTCAAATAATGTTTTCAAAAATTTACAAATTTTGAAATATTATTTTCTTCATTTCACAACTGACTTTTGCGAGACAATTATTAAAGATGTACCTGAATTTAGTTTCATGATTCACGATATATAATGTATAGATTTAAGAAATCATAAAATATAGCCCACCAGGAACAACACTGAGGAGATATTTATTTCCCTACATATATTATAGATTTTATTGTTTGTAATTTCATGATTCATGATAGACAATTCAAATTTAGAAACAAGGATCGAAAATATTTATCTCGATATATGTCCGATCGTTATCTAACAATAACAGGTTTTTCACCTAGTGCACAGCACATAAAGTTAAAACTTATAAACTTACAACATGTTTAGTACAGTTTATATTTAGAGAATAATAGCTTATTTCTTTAAAAGATTTCTTACATTTTTTAGAAAAAAGCAACTAATTATTCCTCTATAATTTACTACATCAGTTGAATTTTTTATATCATCAGTATGAAGGAATACCCCATAATCATTTCCTCTTGTGTTGAGGCTGAAGCTGGCTTTGTTGCTAACTGATAGGTTCAAGTGTATCATATCCATTGCTGATAGCATGTTGCCTTTTCTTTTTCCATATCCCTTGCTTCAATAACCTAGGTAGGATCCAAACCATCGTTAAAAGATTAAACCTACTGAGTATATGGTTTAGCTTTTGTGTGTAGATATATTTTCATTAATTTTGTTAATTTTTTTTGGGTATGAAAATAACATGAAAAGAAAATATGACCATATTCTAACTCTACATGACTTGGAGGAAGAATAAATGCACCAATAAATAAATTGGTATTAAGATTTAACCTTAATCAAATCACACTTCTTCACATTGAACTTTAACAACAACGCATAAACACCAACCATAATTGTTAGAAATAACCATGGCTCTGATACCAAGTTAGAAAGGTGGGTTTTAAGCCTAACTCAACCTCACAAAACCGGCTTGTAGGGTGAGGTTTGCACCTCACTTATATATTATAAATTGGCCTTATCTCTAGTCGATGTGGGACTTCCAACAATAATGACAAATAATAAAGAAAATGTTCACTTTTTCCTTTTTTCTAATTGTTTGTTGGTCAGATTGAACAAAAAGTTTCTTGTAGGAAAAACCTAGACAAACACAAAAGAAACCAAACCAACAAAAAAACCATTACTCAAATTTGGTAGGAAAAATTTCAAATTATCAACAAGTGGTTGGTTAAAAACGAACATGTGAATCTCAAACCATCTAAATACACCACGCATTTAGAGCGTTGGAAATTTATCCAGAATCAACATCTCCATAAAAAAAAGTTGATACTTTACTTTTTAATGGAGTATATGTCAGTTAAAAATTGTGAAGCACCAATCCATGGCATTGTATGGCAGTTTAGAGTATGAATGACAGATAGAAAAAGTTTGCTTGATGATTTACCTTCTGTAGTTCTGAATTATTTTCATGTAAAAGGTTTATCTTCGTACGAAGTTCTTCATTTTTTTGATGAATGAAGATTCCCTACAAATCATAATGGCGTCAATGGTGATCGGTCTGAAAAATTCAAATTTGCAGAAACACCTATTAAAATAACAAAATTTAATGGTCGGAACCTTTTGTTGCAATACTTTGATCTCATCTTTAAGCATTTGATCCTGCAGGTGAAATAAATGATTGTGTATGAGTCATGCATGTGTGACAATTGTATCATGTAACTTGGATTTTCCTTTGACAATCAAAGTGTCATGGAAAAAGAAACGTAGTTTGCTTTTACTGAAAGAAAATGATGGAAACCAAACATATACACCTCAAGGAGGAGCTTTGATTCTTTTGGACCTTGAACCATAATACCTTTTTTATTTGAACATTACTCAAACCAATTTGGAGTTTATTTTCCAGATCCTTTAGCTGATTCATATTCAAATCAGAAAGTTCTTCACCCATCAGTTGCCTGCATTTATAGAAAATGAAGTATGAATTGTTTGGCAATTCGAGAGACGAAACGTCAACATTGTGTGTGTGTGAGAAGTAAATTGCTATCATTCAAAGATAGTTTGTTATAGAGCTTTCAAGCATATGTTCAACTGTCACTCATTCAAAGGTTCTTCACAATACATATGTGCTCATATACATTTCAATCCTTCTGCTTGATGAAACCATATGTAGCCATGCACACTCATATATAATCAAAGGGATTCTATTTCACAGAACAATAAGATGGAGTTTTTCTGACTAGAATATGAACAATAATATTTGAATTATGTTGAATTAGATTGATATACAAAGGATGATCACAAAGGTAAGCTAATTAATCCATCATGAGGTTACAAAGTTGGAATCCTTGCTTGTGATTTTTATGTCTGCGTATTTTTCTGTTGCATGCGTTGAAGGGTAGAAATCCTTTAAGTTGATGATCAAGTACATTCATAAGAGATCCATTGTTTGAAAGTTGATATTAAATAGATTTGTTTTTCTAGAAATACCTTGGAAATTACATAAAAGAACATATGAATTGATTATATATTAAAGCTTCACATTTATGGAGAAAATAATAGATGTGTTGATACCTTATCAAATGTTGGGATTGTAAATAAATAGGATTTTACTTGATTAAATGTTTTGCCTCCTTTAATTAGTTTATATTTTTTTGAAATAGGTTTGGTTGATTTTAGATTTGGTTGATTTGTTCCTCGGAAGATGCTACTTGATTTTTGCTCGGATTTGATTGGGTCCCAACATGTTTGTATTTTTGTTTTCCTTTATAGCATTTACTTAGGTGTTTAATGATTAATAACCTTAAAGTAGTAGCTAATCTTCACAGTAATAGCCAACATAGTAATGCCTAATATATGATTACATTAACAACATCTCTGATTATACTATATTATATTGACATAGTTACATATTCACAGTTAAGAACATCATGATATACAATTAATTAATAGTTGTTAAACATTTTAGATTATTCCTATTGGTTTTCTACCATTCTAGATCATATTAGTTTATTATCATGTTCAAATAATCAATATCTAAAATATAAAATCACGGATTTTTATTGAGAATAAAATGGATCTCTCAGAATATTCAAGAGTTATAATACAAAAGTTAAATAGATAATTTAGACATTAATTTTTTGGAAGCTAACGACTAATTTTATAAACTAATTTAGACGCTAATTTTTTAATAATTAATATTAAAGAGTATTTTCAAGTCTATTTTACAGACCATTTTAAATTTGTATTTATAATAGAGACTATTTTAGTTACTAATAATATTTTTTTACAAATTGTATCTAAACTAATTATTGTAATGGCTAATTACTTTTTGTTTCAAAAACTAGTTATTATTTAATGTTTTTTTAGTGCTAATGTAAAATTGATTAAAGATCTCGTGGGTTAGTAAAAAAGTGTGTTAAAGTTGTTTTTGAGTTTCAAGAACCTTTGGAATTTTTGTAACTGTGGTATTTCTATGAAAATGTTTGTATACAAGTTATTAAATGAAATTTCAAATTGAAAAATGTTATTTTCATGAGATACCTAAAATTTGATATTTACTCTAGCTTTACAAATTGAGTATGATGTCCTCAAATAAAGTGAAAGTTATTCTTTTTCTATTTATGGGTGGTCCATGTACCTAGTAGAAATTATTGAAAGGCTAGTAGTGGTATTATAGCTATAAAAGTTTGGATTATATGTTTTTCTATATAGTGGGTAGGTTTAATGAAAGCAAAATCTATACTATGAATGGCTGTGTATTGAGGTACTCCTTATACCTTGTCTAATATATTTTCACGTCATTGGCTTACAAAAAGAGAATACAACGTTGTAAAATTTTGCTAGTTTATATTATCTGTTATATTATATAGTACTTAATTACTGATCAAAAAGTAAGAATATTACTTTATAGTTTCCATATTAATGACAATTATTCAATTGGTTTTAATATTTTACCTGCTGCTTTCTTGCAAACGTTCTAGTTGTTGCCTTAAGCATGCTGCTTCTCTCTGCCAAAACTAGCAAAGCAGAAATACATATATTAGAAGTTTATAACACCTTTTTGTAAGAAAATAAACAATAATGCATATTACAAATGCAAGGTGTGTTAAATTAACAGCGATCAAAATATCCTTACCTATCGCAGTTTATATTGAATCAGCATTCAGGACTGAAACAAAGTGCCTGCACACTGTTTGGGTATGTTTATAGCACTGTGAGTGAGTTTAATGGAACGATCTAGAGAATGTTGGCAATAGGGTTTGGAAAGAAGGGTAAAATGGTTTTGAATTTTGCGGGAAGACTAAGAACAGAAAGACGAAAGGGTAGACCAACAGGCAAAATTGAAATACTAACATCAATCAAGCTATGTAACCAACTCAACACTAACAGTTAACTGGAGTAAGCCTAGCAGGTTTATTCATGATCAGGCGCCTCAAAGACAGTTCAAGAAGGGAAGACAAAGGATTCTTCCCTGAATGAATTACTACAACAATCAACAGTTTGAATGAGTGTAAAGAATACTCATGGTGTGCTGATAACAAGTAGGATTCCGTGTTTGCAGTTTTTAAGGATGTTATGTTCAAAAGCCATATAAAGACAATGGTGGAGCTGTTCAGGTTAAGATGCTTTGATGGAGTTTTATAGAGCTTGGAGATATATAACAATGCAGGATGTATTGTTACCTTGACAGATGAAGCAGGATCCATTATCCAACCATGGTCCTCGTTGAGCTTGTTAAAGCGATCAATGATTGATTGCATGCTGTCATAAATGTACAAACCGATATTAATGGTATGGGAAGTCAACCTTAAATCCTATGTCATGCAATGAGGTTTCTGCTAACGAAATAATTTTACATACTGCATAATATTATTTTACACAAAAAAAAGGAAAAAGTAGAGTTGTTAAAAAAATGTATTTTAAACTAACACCTTCAAAAGCTCTAAAAAATAAAGGACTCTAGCAAAATCCCACAACAGCTCCATAGCAATCCTTAACGAATTTGTATACCAAAATATTCTTCTCGTACATGTAATAGTTTGATATTGCTTAAAACTTGAAGTTAAACTAGTTTAAATATTTCTTCTATACTTCAACACACTGATACACCTTTTAAAACCAAAATTATGACAGAATTTCTAAAACGAACAATGCCTCAAATGATATCCCATATCGAATTTGTCTTTTATAGGCCTTTATGAATACTTACACCCCCAATTACATGATACCAAAAGGCCAAACCTTATGTGGTCAACCAGTCGTTTACCAGATCAGGAACGAATCATATAGTAGCCTACCAACAAGTTTGCCACAACTCCAAAACATCATAGAATCCTCATCCTCTTTCTACTAAACCTTTTATTGCACCCGATATTCTATGTTCATCTCATCCTCCTAACCATATATATGGTTAATTCGAAAATGGCCACCCAGAGAAGCCTTATATCGAGGGCATCACTCTTCAAAACTACAATTTCAGCATCTGTGTCGGACGATTAAGGTCTGTCACAACTGTGGTATACACCACCGATGACATTTACATCACCTATAGCACTGATTAGGAAAGCACTTCATGTTAAAATCACATCAAGCTTCCAAAAGTTCTGGAGGCAACTTCATGCATAAGAAAGATGATGGTCCCTACCCCTTCCCATGTGAAAGCTAGTTTACCTGCAGAGTTTATATACCCTCAAACTTCCATGTGTCCCTCACAAAATCTAAGAGATAACAGGATCAACCTAACTATTGATTTTAGGTAGGCTTGCAGGCATTCTACCTTTCACTATGAGAGGAGATGCTAAATTAGAGTATCGAGAGATCTTTTATTCGTTGATTCTACTGGTACGTGTTATTGTTTTATTTCTTTAATATGGTATTAAGAGTTTTATTAATTTTTTAGGGTGCACGACAGATGGAAAAAAGGGAGACGTAAAATAGAGTGACAAAAAACCAGTAAGAAAGCACATATATGAAAACCTACGAAGTCATTCAACTACTGAAAATAGAGTGACATATATTGATTTATGGCATGTAGTGATGAATTGAAGGAATCCAATTCTATCAACCCATATATAGCTTAAACGAGAAGTCTTAAGGAAGAAGTGGAACACAAATCTATAAAAATTATAAGGTTGTCAAACTTTTTAAGGTAATTTATACAAATCAAATTTGTTAGCATAAAGATGAAGCCTAGAAGTTTTGACGATACCTCAAAATCAAGTCTTAAGTGTTCATGTTGTAAGAAGATCTTTATGAAGACTTGTTTTATGTTAAAGTTTTTGTAATTTAGTAGATTTATGTATAGGTTGTTGTGTATTCTTGATTCTATGTATTGCGTGTTCTTAGTTTGCTTTAAAATTCGTTTTGGAATTAGAAAATCTCATTTTGACTCAGAATAATCGATTACCAACTAATAATAATCGATTATGATTTGTCATAATCGATTATCACGAGCAATTATAAGAATTTTCAAACAAGTTTTTTACTATTGTGCATTCATTAAATGCATAATCGATTACCTCATTTAGATAATTGATTATCACGCGTTAAATAACTGACAACAGATTTTTGGAGGTATCCTTGAGTGAGATTATAAATTTGATTAAGATTCTCATTCTAATATACGAAATACATGAATTTCGAAAATCTTATATGTTTTGTTGTGTGCTATGATAAGTGTGTTCTAAGGTTTGTATAAGCGTTGTGTTTGTGGCTTTGAGAACTTGGTGTTTGACATAGAGTGAAAACTTTCGTTGGAGTTGTGATTTAGTGTTGTTGTTGTTGCTGAGTCAAAGCCTGTCATCCTTTGTGAAGATTCAAAGGAGGTGATAATTTTTCTTGAAAAATTCGAAGGAGGTGTTCATTCCTTGTAAGTTTCAAGGGAAGTGAGTTTCATCTTTTGGGCGTAACAAGAGAGGTATTCTAACCTTAAACTTGTTTATTGTTTTTGTGATTGTAACAGTTTGTTGGTTTGTGACAGTGGATTGTTAATTCTCATTTGATATTAACGACTGGATGTAGGATCTTTGTAAGCTAAACCAGTATAAAAATCACATGTGCAATTTTTTCTCTTCCTTACTCTCTTATTTGTTTTAAAATTGTTAAGAAATTTTATTTACAAGAGAAAATATTTAAAGGCACGATTTGCGATAAGAAACTAATTTACCTCTCTTTTAATTGTTGTTCACGTTAACCATTCTATTGCATCGCTCTGACAAAAAATTGACCAATTTATTAAAAAAAAATTTGGTGTGCCTTATAGAAGAGTAAACAAAATTCTATAAGAAAAGAAGGACTTTGGTCATAATATTAATTATTGAGTTTGTGGTTTGTCAGAAATGGATATACTTTTCTAGATACTTCTCTAAGATATTATTTTTTTGTTTTGTTTAGTCTAGGTTGAATTTAATTATAAACCTTGTTATGTAGGAAAGTTGGTTGTATGGTTAGTGGTTAAGTGAAAATGAGTGACATTATTTATTTTGTGTAGATTTACATTTCTCTTGTTAATTAGAGAGAATCCTTTTGTAACACAAAAACCATTACACTCAAAATATTGATATAAATTATTTGTCTCCCTTTTATCATCGTGTAATTTCACAACAAAATCTCTCTTTTCTGTTTTTTCTCTAGTTTTACAACTTTTAAAATTTTTTGCTGATTTCTTAACATAATATTAAGATCCTTGATTTTTAAGATATATGAGGAAGTGAAAATCAGTTTGAAAGTCATATACAAACTAGAACAAAAAATATTCAAAGAAAGGATAACATCAAGAAACAGTTCTTTATCTCTCAACCTCATATTTTTGTAGGAGAAAATTATGATTTGAGGATTGTAAAAATGATATCTTATTTGAAAGATCAAACTCTATGGGAAGTGGTGAAAGATGGAAGTAATACAACCCATTTACTAGACAACCCAACAATGGCTCAGATAAAATTCTATGGTAAAGAAGTGGCAAAGAAGACAAAGTACTTGCCATTATACATGTAGTCATACACGATTATTTTTTTTATTAATATTGAATCTTGAGACAACAAAAGAGGCTTCGGGCAAGCTCAAGGAAGAGTTCCAAGGCAGTAAAATAAGGAGGATGAAGATGTTAAATATGAGAAGAGAATGTGAAGCAATTAAAATTTTTATATATGTAGATGGATCAAATGCAAATGAAACTACTAATCATTTGCAAAATTAATAGATTTGATTATTATGAAATTTTAGTTATGTGTAATTGTTTAGTATTTATATAGTTTTTTTGAATTTTCTCAAGTTATTTGATACTCTAATTTGAGATTTATAAATAATTTGTTTTTAATATTTGACATCCTGAATAAAAGAGAATATGTCTTCTTAATATTGAATATGTCTGATAGATACAAGGATGAGATACAATTTATATATTTATTAGGTTTGGGGATGAGGATTGTATATTGAAACCAGCACCCGTCTTGCCTCATTGTCATTCCTACCTCTACAAACTTTTTTAAAATGATGCCTACCAAAGCCTTGAAAGGAAAATAATCCTTTTAAAGATGGGGCATCTCAAAATATTTGATTGTGTATGTTATACACTTTTTCCGAATGTAAAGAGACACAAGATGGATTACAAAATAAGGAGTTAGTACTTTTTTACATGATATACAATCTTTTGACGAAAAAGATACTTATTGAAAAAAGATAGTTTCACGAGTTTTCTACATAGAATTGGGAGAAATGAAAAGTAGAAGCTTTAACCAAGAAAAAGTTGGGTAGACAATCTTTAGGAACAACATTAGAAATTGAAGAAAATTTAGATGATAGGCATTAAAACTCTTACCAGCATTTATCAAAGGTTCAACATTGCTACACTAGAACCTAAAGAATACGATGAAGATGGTGAAATAGATGGGTTGAATCTCACCCAAAAAAATAAATGAGTGCTATCTTATTCCAATTTTCTTAAACCTTCTCTTGGAATTTTGTGACTCAAACAACATGTGATAGAAGAAGTCAAATCAATTAAAATATATTTCAATCCTACTTTTTATTAGAATTTCATGCCTTATTTAATTAATTAGTTTATTACATATTTTTCAAAGTCGGTTACAAATCCTGTATTATAAATATTTACTGCTTATACACTCAATAAAATATATCAATTCCCCTTTCATTCTTTTACCTCTTATACTTTAAAACCCAACAATTGGTATCAGAGCATAAAGGATCTTACGGGATTTGTGATATAATCCATAAACACCTACAACCAAAAAATAGCCACCACACATAAGATGGAATCTCAAACATCATTTACTACCATTTCTGTGCCTGTATTTGATGGACTAAACTATCAAATGTGGGCTGTCAAAATGAAAGCATATCTAGATGCTAACGATGTGTGGGAAGCGGTAGAAGAGAACTACAAAGTGTCTCCCTTGCTAAATAATCCTACGATTGCTCAAATGAAAAATCACAAAGAAATGAGGCTTCAAAAGTCTAAAGCCAAATCAATTTTGTTCACAGCTGTATCTCCAATCATTTTCAACCGAATAATAACGTTGAAAACGACATATGAAATCTGGAAGTTTTTGAAGGAAGAGTATGAAGGAAGTGAGAGAATAAAGGAATGCAAGCTTTGAATTTGGTTCGAGAACTTGAGATGTAAAGGATGAAAGATTCGAAGACAATCAAAGATTATGCAGGCAAGCTTCTTGGCATTGCAAACAAAATACGTCTTCTTGGCACTGATTCCTGATTCTAGAATTGTTCAAAACATACTTGTAACAATTCCAGAAAGATATGAAGCCACATTGACTTCCTTGGAGAACTCAAAAGATCTTTCTACTATTACCTTGGTAGAACCTTTGATCACACTCCAGGCTCCAAAACAAAGAAGACTCATGAGAGAAGAATGTCATATTGAAGGGGCTTTGACAGCTAAATTGCTAAAACAAAAGGGCAAGTTAGGGTGTTTCAACCACAAAAATGATAGCAAATCCTCTCATGTTTTTCCATCATATCCTTTTTGTAAAAAAAACAATCATCCACAAACGAAGTGTTGGTGGAGGCCAGATGTGAAATGTCATAAATGTGGACAATTAGGGAATGTGGAGAAAATTTGCAAGTCATCGAAAACACAAGAGAATGTACAAGCTTTTGTTGAAGAGTGTGAACAAGAAGAACTTTTTGTCGTTTCTTGCTATGCTATTGCAAGATACACAAAAAGTTGGCTAATGATAGTGGTTGCACAAACCACATGACTTACGATCAAGAATTATTCAAAGATCTTGATGCATCCTACAACACAAAAGTCAGAATTGGAAATGGAGCAAAAATAGTAGTGAAGGGCAAAGGAACCATTGTGATCGAAGGTTGCACAAGTTTGAAATTAATTATTAATGTTCTATATGTTCCTGAAATTAACCAAAACTTGTTGAGCATTGGCCAACTTCTAGAGAAAGGCTATAAAGTTCTATTTGAAGATAAAACCTACATGATTAAAGATTCAGATAATAAAAAATTATTCAGAGTTCAAATGAAAGGCAAAGCTCAATATGGAAAACAAACGAGGTTGCCTTTTCCAAAAGACAAATCTTGGAGAGCAACAAACAAACTGCAGTTAGTACATACGAATGTTAGAGGACCAAAAAAAAACCCTATATCTGAATGGCAAGAAAGTAGAGCTAGTGGGTGTTAAAGTTGGTGAAAGGAAAAATGAACCAAAAAAATTAGAGGAAGAAGAGTAGCCTAAGACAACTCTGTCCGAAGCAGAAGCTGAAAATGCGAAAAAGCCAAGAGAACAACTACAAGGAGATGAGGAAGTTGCGAAAGATTATAAGGACGTGAAGACTAAGCAAGAAATTGTGATCGAGACTTCCAAAAGTGAAGGAACTTTCGATGATACAGTCAAGAACAAAAAAACTTAGTATGCTGACTTTGAGTCATGGAGGAGATTGTTGGAATTTTATGACTCAAACAACATGTGGTTGAAGAAGTCAAATCAGTCAAATAAAAATATATTCTTATCCTATTTTTAGGAAGATTTTATATATTATTTTTTTAATTAATTTAGTGGATACTTATCAAGGTTGGTTACATGTATTATAAATATATTCCAACTTTTCTTGAACCTTCGATTGCACAAATCAAAACAAAGATGAGTTCTTTACCCCTAATGGAACACGGACAGCCAAAATCTTGGTAGCTACTTTTAAAAACCAATTTATAAAGGAATTATAACTTTCTATTCATAATAATGATTCTTACAGTAATCAATAACTTTTAGTTTTGTAAATTAGTACCTAAATGGATCATTATACCATATAAAGATTTTCTTGTAATAATGGTACTTTATTGTATTATCCAATATTATTTTGCAACTCAATATATGGGTTAAAACATCCCAATTCTTTTTTTTTTCACAAATAAAAAACACTTGGAAGATTAAAAAAATTAATTACTTCCAACGGTGATCATTTGATTAGGAGGAAGGGCAACAACGAAAAGAGAAAAGTATAATAAAGAAGGAGAAGAATTAGGCTGAGTTTAAATTATAACTTAAAGGATATTTTAGTCTTTTGTTGTTATTATGGGATGTACATAGTAATTATGTAAATGCAAAAGGCAAAACCCTTGGGGAAAGAAAGAAAAAGGAAAAATATCATGGAGGACACTGGAAAAATAAGTTTTTATCTTTTCTCCATAAGAAAACAACCATACCAAAAAAAGTTTTGTTCGTTCAAGGCAACCTTTAGATGTAAGGTTTGCAATCAATTTTGAAGTTTTTTGTAAATATTTGTACCAATACAAAATTTTGTAAATATCAAATGAACCTCTAACACATGTTATTGAGAGAAGTTAGACATCTTTAGCCAAAAGCAAATTTGAGGAGAGGAGGAGAACAACTTTTTGTAGTTTTGAGATTTATAATGAATTATTTCTTCATATTCTTTTTTAGCAATTTAGGGATGTAAATCTTTTAATTGGGAAATCTTTATAACTATCATATTCTTTTTTATAAAAAACAATATCAAAGTGAAATTACTATAAGAAAATAAACATTTAGTGTTAGTTAAAAATCAACACTCAATATTAAAAGCCGGTACTAATTAGTAAATAGTGTTAGATTTGCTATATCAATTTAAAATCATAAATGCTAATTGTTTAGCATTAATTTTTAAAGACTGATTGTAAAATCGATTAGTAACTTAGCACCAGTTGCATTTTTATTTTAACATTTATTTAATTTAACATTAGCTTAGTTGGCACTAAATAAAGTCTATTTTTAATATTAATTTAATTTATATTTGTTTGACCAATGCTAATGATAGTAATATAAAAAAATTGTACAACATCATAATTTCCAACAAAATAAAATAGAAATGAAAAAAATAGAAAAAAAAATTGTAGTAAATCAAGGAGATTAGTGTAAATAAAAAAGATGAGTGTGAATAAATGATGTGAATGAAAGATAAGGATGTAGATTAAGAATATGTATATGGATGAAGGAGATGGATATGGATGGAGAAAATGAATGTGGGTAATTAAGATGAATATGAATGAAAGAGACAAGTATAAATAAGAAAGATAAATGTGAATGAAGGAAATGAGTGTAAACATACATGGAAAATGAGAGAGAATAATTGTAAGTTGGAAGATTTGTCGATTTTAAATTTGTACTATTAAGAATAATTTACAATTCTTATTCATTGTTATAAAGACATAATGTATAAACTGATGTCAACTTAGTCTATTGTTACTTAAATAAATATTAAAGATATATTATATTACATTCAACTTAATCAACAAAAAAGCTTACATGATATTATGCTACAAGTTTGGTATTTTGGTCTATATATTTATAATTGTTTTATTCTTTTTGATCCTCGATTATTTATAATTGTACTGATATATTATACTGTAATAAACAAACTGGTTCATTAGTGCAATAACTATGTAATGCAATGGATAACGATTTTTATTCGTTCTTATATTACAATTAGTTGGAAAACAATAATAATTGCATTTAATCAAATATTTTTCAACTTTGTCTTTTTATATACTAATTAAAACTATTGTCTTTTGTACAAAAGATCAAAGGTTACTGAAAGTTCATATAATAGGATAACTTATGCAAAATATATAATACAGATATACAATAATATTTAGCACATTTACTTGTTGTAAGATATTATATTGTTGTACAATAATATACTGGTTGATTTTGGGTATGATAAATATAATGTATTATTTTTGTGTTGATTATGTGATATTTCGTACATGTTTAATATGTAAGAAAAAACAAAAATAAACAAATTATTTTAAAAAATAACTATTTTAAGCTTCATTCATAACCAGAATCGAAGAATAAAAGATGTATTAGACTTCGATTCAAGTTACAACTGAAATCTAATACATTTTCTAATTTAAAATGTTATTTAATTTTAGAGGTATTAAACTTCAATTCTGAAAACAATTGAAACCTAATGCTTTAAAACTAAACAATTTTTTTAAATCAAAAAGATTTTAAGCTTTAGTTACTACGAGAATTGAAATCAAATTCACATTTTTTAACCAAAACATATGCTTTGATTTATATTCGAAAACTTTGATTTATATTCGAAAACAAAGTCACCATTTTTAACCTCATCTGAATATGCTTTAGTTCTATAACCAAAACACAATGTTTAAAATAACTAGTGTAAAAATCCTTTCCTACACTAAAATACATATTTTTATTTATAGAAAAAATTTAAAATAATTAAAGCCCTCTTAGAGTTGGCTAAACCAACTCTATCAACAACTAAATTATTCAAAATTAATTCTACTTTTTTAACCTTTCTTAAGAAAAAAGAAACTAATCTTTTAGATTGTGTTAAAAATGGTTAAATAGACTAACAATTTAGTTATTGTTAATATTGGAAAGATAAATTATTCTTTTCTTATAGTGAATACGATGTTCTTAATGTTTATATCTATTATGGTTATGAAGCACCAAAAGCTAAGGTCCTTCTAGATGAAAAAATGAACAAGTTTATTGCATGCATTCTTAGTTTAGGTGATATAAATTTTGTTTTGAAAAAGAAGTTAATGTTTATAGTGTTGAATGTGATCCCCAAAGGTGTAAAAATTGAAGAAAAGTCTTGATTATAATTTATAAGTATCAGTTTTCACAAGTCTATCCCTACATTAACAAAGTTTATAGAGTGCTAACTCTCCGTAGATGTTTTTATGTGTAATGTTTTTTTATGTGTAATGCTTTTTGGGTTAACAGGCTGTCTATAGGTTTGAGTTGAAAATGACATATAAATTGGTAATCATATTTAGGCTTATTTGAAGGGATTATTAACAAAGAAACATTTTGTTTATGTACATATTTCTTTGTGCACAAGTTGCTCTAGACAAGGTCTAATTCTTCTTATTGGTGATCCAATGAATTTGAAGCAATGTTTGGTGTTCTGGTGGAAAGCTTCACTGGGGTGAAATTGTGTTCATCCTTAAATATTAATTTCATCTATTTTGGTCAAAGAAAAATAGATAATATAAAAAAAAAAGACACTAAGGATATCCCACCCTTAGGGATGTAATTAACTTGAAGATCTATTATATACTTAAAAGCAACATAATATTTATTTTTCTCAAATTTGATGGAAGAAAAGTTTATCCTAAATATATATCCACCACTCATCAGTTATAAAAATATGTTCTATAAATTTATTTTGTCTAATACATCTAAAGATCTAAAATATATGAATTTAGTATGATAATTATATTCCTTTATAATATATGAATTCGTCATATAATTTTTCAAACAATATCTTGAAAATCCTCATTCAAACCAAGAGGATTATGGAGAGAACATATGTAGAGAAGAAAAACAATCTTCAAGTTAATTTAGGAAGTTATTCAATTTCAACATATAGGAAGAATAGACATGGAAAATACTTATGGGAATGCGGTTCTATGGTTTAGAGTACACTACAAGAAATGTAATCCCTAACTGTCTAAGAATAATAAGTTTTAGGAATTATAAACTTCTAAACTATATAGATATTAAAAATTAACAAAAGAAGGAAAATAACGAAAATATACAATTGCTTTTTGTTTCAAAGTATTAAGATAATTTCATTTATTAATATTATTGATGATATAAGCTACCTACCCAAAATCTCTAAAAAAAGTTAACCATATTCAATTGATTTGAATTGTGATTTTATGGAAGATGTAACTGACTAACACTTAGGTTGTTGGGTGAGAGAGTCAGATGCTTTAAATACTACTTTATATTTAGACTCATACATAATATACTTTATATATCCATATTAACCTCAAAATGAGTTAAACATGATGTCCTTTAGCATGAATTTATCTATTTTTTAAGATTTAAAAAGACTAATAACTCATGGGAAAGACCATCATATATTCAATTAAATATATTGGAATCATAATGTACTTGATATAAAACCAAAGTGAAACGAAATGATATTAAGCTCAACTTGAGTTAAAGGAAACGCCATTTTTTAGCTATTTTCTAAAGTTTATTTTCATGGGACTGACACTAACAATTGGCATCAACTAAAAAACCATACAAGTTTCCATCACATTTAAATTAATTTCCTAAATAAACTCATGAACCTTATTAGCATTGTAGGATCATCAATCTATAACATTATTTATTTTCTAATAATGAAGGAAATAATTTTTTTAATAAGAAGACTGGTACATATATTCTAAATGATATAAACATCAATTTGGATTATGTATTTTACTACTGCAACTTGAAGAGAACCAAAAGCAAGATCAAGATAGGGCTGACCCAGATACAGAAAATGAAGGTTAAGTAATGATTGAGACAATCAACCATAATACTGTGGACTGTTTAAGAGACTGACAAAAGTATAGGTTTTAATATTTCTCAGGATGAATTTTTCACCATTCACTAAGTGCATATATAAAATCTAGTTTCCAATGACTAGTTTTCCTCACTGCTTCACATATCTCTGATGTTCAGATCAGAAGTGTCAAAGACAGGTAGAACTAGTTACCCAACTTTGTCTCGTGTTAGATCAAAATTTTATCATGATATTGCTCTTAAAAAGTTAGAAACAAAAGACAACTTAAAAAATATCATTTCCTATTATGTAAATGATGAAGATCAATTTCCTTTGACTGTCAAAATTGAGTTCCTATTATGTATATTTACTTCAGATCTCACTGTTTTTAGTATTTCTTGATATACGTTACATTAAAAATACATTGGTAAGTGTATTTATAATTTACTGGTATAAAAATATACTGAATGCTGAGAAAATGTTTCAAAACAAACACAGACTAGAATTCATATATTGTCGGAGAGATGAGATATATTGAGAATGCAAAAGATAACGATAATAAGCTTCCCAATTATTTAACTTCTTGTTCTTTTCTTGATTTTTGTCTGTGGGGTAAGGAGTAAGCACGAAAACAACTATCTCTATCTGAAAAATATAATTTGTTTTAGTATGAAGAGAAAACACTAGGTTATTCACTAGAGTTCATGTAAGGATGAAGATCGTAGGAAACCTGCTGGTTTCAAATGCAGATGCAGGAACTGCAGCACAAAGTAGCTCATTTATCAAGAAGAACATGGTTCTTTCTTGAAGATTTCACTGTTAAAAATATGACGAGAACTCACTAGGTTTGATGTGTTAATATTGATATATAAAACTATATGCACAGCTTTTCATCAAAGAAAAAAGATTTTCTTTTCTGCAAACCATAGTTCAAGTTCCGATAACAGATTCCCAGGTATCATATTATCAGATTTCATTCGTTTCAGATACATCAGTATCAGAAGAATGAAATTGAAACCACACAAACCAATTCAACTGAACATGTTGAATAAGTTCTTCCCTTGCCCCTCTTCCCCAACAGAAAAAGAAAAAGAAAAAGGGGTAAATAAAAAGAATATAAAGCATTGAATCAGAAATATAGATGGTAAAGAAAGCGAAAGAGAAAAGAATTTGGGTTTAATTACCTGGTGTTTGAATACTCATAAAGTTTGCCCGTGCAGGAAAACACAATGACTCCAACTTCTGCATCACAAAGAATAGATAGCTCTCTAGTTTTCTTCATCAACCCATTTCTTCTCTTACAGAAAGTTACTTGCCGGTTCGTCGAATTTTCGATTCTTTGAATGGGAATCTTTCCTCTCCCCATCTACTAGGGTTCCTAGCTCCACCAAAATTTCTTATCTGCAAGTTAACGATATCTGAGATATCCAACTCTGATGCCCAAAGTCGTCTTTCACTGAAACAAATTTCAGTAAAACTCATCAAGACAGATAAGGAAAACTTGCATAAATATATAAACGGCAATGATAAATATAGCAAGCTCAGAAATAACAAAAATAGAAACTTACTAGGAAATTATTCTTGTGAAAATAACGGTTAGGGAAGAGTTGAAGAAGAAGACGAAGACGAAAGGAAAAATAAATATATTAAAAATGCTTTTTCTATTTTCTTTATTAAGAAAAGACGGTGTTTTACTGCAAGCAGTCCTATCAACACTAGGATTTATCCTATTAGATGTACAATTTTGCTTGAAAGAGTAAATATAAAAAATAAAATATTTTATATATATAGCATGGTAAATGATTATTACACTGTTAGCTAATTAAAAATTACTATCACGCCTCCAGGTTAAACTTTAAAATGATAAATAGGTGCATAAGCATAGAGATTTTTAAAACAATAAAAAATAATATAAAACTGTTAATCGTTACTTTCTTAAGCTACGTCAAATACTTAAATAAATTAATGAATTAAGTATTCTTAAAGTGTACTTTTATATTTTGAGTAAACAAAAAAAAAGTTTTATGTTTCTGGGCCGAAAAAAAGAGAGTATCCTAGTTAATTTTGATAAAAATTTCAAATGAAAGAGATTTATAAAAATATTTCAATTTATCGTAGTAATTTAACCATTTTTATAATTTTTCAAATATATTCTGATAATCTACTGGGAATTTTCATCAAAGTAATTATTATCTCGTTTAGATGTATATTAAAAAAAATCATCAATTTTTAATTTATTTAATAAATTTCTTTTTTGGAAATTATACAAAAATATTATTTAACTTATTTACTATGAACTAAATTATGAATATTTTCCCTTTTATATAACCATATTAAAAGAACGAAATTAACTAAGATTCATTTATTGTTAATCATTTTTACACCATCACTATACATACTAACATACAAAGTATTTTTTAAAATAATTATTTTAAAAATTGTATTTGTAATGATTTGTGATTCACTTATGATCTAAGCATATTTATATTAATATTTAAAAAAAAACTCTAAATAAATATTTTATTAAAAGAAAGAAAGTGAAGAATACAAACTGAGAAATAATATAATGAAGTCTACCAATTTCAGAATAAATTCTGCTCTAAATATCTTAAATAGAAAATATCAACTTCTTTTTGTTTATTAAAATTTATTTTCATTTACCAAACCAAATAAGAAAAAAATATTTTTATTTTTTTTAATTGTTAAATAATTTAATAATTAGTAATAAAACTAAGAAGTAATATTCGTACGCACATTAAATATATGTATGTGTGAAGTAATTTATGCCGTGAATATGCTACATCGGTATCCGTACGGATGATATGAATGTACGATGGTGGATATTCCCAAACCGTGGGCGGTTACTTTTAGTTATTCTGGTTTTCGGTTTTTGGTTTTGGCGTGGGAAGGAATTGGGAATGCTGTTCCTATTAATTTTTGGGTATACCAAAAAATGCTACAATTGTTTTTCATAATTCCGCGTTTCTATTTTTCTCATTATATTAATTTTTGGGTGTACCAGAATCTGCTATAATTGTTTTGCATAATTCTATGTTTCCAATTTTTCATTATTCACCAACTCTTAATGAACTTGATTTGGGTAGTACTAGCAAAAATAATGATTATGATGATCTTCATTTTTACTTAGGTTTTACCATGATTATATGAATATGTTTGATAAAATAATTAATTGCGAAGGTAATTAAAAGATGAAAAGCAGTGAGAATTGAAAAATTATCTCAAAGTCCAAAAAACTAATTGGACCTAGAAATGATGATAAAAAGAGTTTTTACATTTATTAATTTACTAATAATTTTTTTTATAAAAATAATTTTTTTATTGTTGACAAACTTTAGAATTTAAATTATCAATAAATATTTTTAAGGTGACTAATATGTTGACTAAATTTATCGATGACTCAATAAATTAGAATTTATATTATAATAAATATTTTTATTAGTAAATTAATTAGTTAAATGAATAATAAAATTTTTGTTAAGTTTAGGAAATTTTTGTATATTAAGAAGAGATGGATAAGAAGAAGACAACGAGAAGGAGAAAGAGAAATATAATGAAGAGAAAGAGGATAAGGAGGTGTGATAACAATGGTGTTGATGATGGTGTAGCGATAGCTAGTCGATGGTGGAAATGGGAGTTAGAAGAAAAGAAAGAAAAAAAAAGGAAAAAGAGGAGAAAAAGGAGGAAGGAGGGGAGAAGAGATGAGAGAAAATGAAGAAGAATACCAAATCATATCATTTATTGACATATTTTATTAATGGTTAAAATCCGTTCATAATTACTAACATATAATTACTAATAGATATTTATCGATGAATTTAAAGTCATTGATAAATTACTAACGTATTTCATAATTTGTTTACAAAATTTATCCATGATCATTTTAGTGGCGAAATTTAGAAAAATAGATTTAGAGATATATGATATGGAGTTAATTATATGTTGTGTTATAATAAAGTTATAATATTATATGTTTTGAATTATTTGTGATAATGAGCTTACTTTTAGATGGCAATCTCTTTAGCTAGGTCGGGTCAAAGCTAGAAGAGAAAATTATGGTAAAGGGTGAGTGTTTGCGGAAGTCTAGGCTCATCTTCCATAGAAAACTGCAACTCTTCTTCAATGTGTTTGGTCATGGCTTGGGGGCATGTCAACACTTCTCATCTGAGTTATGATATATATTAATTGTGCTCTTGTATTTTGAGGTGTATATGGATTATAAAAACACAAGTTATTGTGTTTTATATGTGTTGTGAGAAAGTCTAAATATTCACTTAGAAGTACGAAATTTAAGTTATGTATGATAAAGTTTGAATAATGATTTAGCAAGATAAAAATTCAAGTTATTTGGTCATTTGAAATATGCAACAAATAATGAATTTATGTATACATTCTTTATCTTATATCATTTGTACAGTCTCAAGGGGTCACGTAATACACATAACATTTTTAGTTGTCCAAAAACATAAACGTTTGTTT